>NW_008246090.1:347703-401975 GCF_000281045.1 Saprolegnia diclina VS20 | reverse complement strand
CTGGGCGACGACATCGATGACGCAGATGACGCCAGAGAAATCGTGTTCTCTTGGTGGTTGGCAATCGCGAGATGCTGCAGCAGCGGCATATAATGTTTCAGTCTCTGCGCTGACACGTCGTAGTCGCGGGCAGCGCGGTCATGATCTCGCCGAGGGGTGTTGGGAGGACGTACTGGCGGTGACGATAGCTGCTGTTGGATGGTAAGCGGTGGTGCTCAACTTCGGGAAGCTTCACAGCCTGCGAGTTGCACCAATGACCGTCGAGGCTGCTCGGTTGAGACTGCGCGGTCAAGGCGTCATTATCAGGAACATATTGCCGCAAGCTTAGACAATGCTTTGGCTCTTGGTGAGGCGAGCTATGCAGCCTCCACCGTACGAGCAATCATCTGCCAGTTTCAGAGTCGTTTGGGATGCGACGAGTCTCGCCGCCCCACAAGACATTTGCACCAGCCAATTTAGAGAATTCATCCTCTAGTAGGTCATTTTGCTTGCTCTGTCGTGAATACCCCTTGATCTCTCTTGTCCGAACGCTATGAAGGTTGCATGACGACTTGGTCCATGTTGAAGTTGAAGGGTTGTTTCCGGATACGGCGGCAACGTTCCATCGAAGATCGCTGGAAAGGGCGGCGGTATCCGGCAACCAACGGTCGTTTACTCTGCAAGAATGCCCGTCCCGATGGAGCTCCCGCTACTGTATGGTAGTCTCTGGCTCGCACTCTTCAGTCTCTGGGTCGTCGTCTGCTACCGCGCCAAGGAGGTACTCGTACGACACTGGCTTTGCGAACTCATCACCCCATGTAGTATTGCACTGGGCTGCACACGGCGCTTGGCGCCACGGCCGCATCGGCGGTCCTCGACATGGCCGTTCAGTCACTTGTGATGCTCTTGGAGGCGCCACAAACCATTGCGAATGCGTGCCACGCGCTCTTCTTTGGCAGCTTCATGCTGAGTTTGCTCTTGATCGCGGTCGGGTATGGCATCACGACCTCGTCGCTTGGCTGGCGACACAGCGTGAGCCTCAGCGGTACGCCTCTCTTATATCTCTCTGTCTCTGACCTTGAAACCAGTTTATGCGGTCGTCCTCGCAATCTTTCGCTGGTGGCGCACCGTGAACGAGTCGACCGAAGTGCTCGTGCTCGCACTCACGTTGCATATGCTTGTCTTGCTCTACCTCTGGCGCGTACGTTGCTACATCCTCCTCTTCAAGCCACCGACTCTTGTGTAGCACACGTCGCAGAATCTTCATTTCCTGCTCATGGTCGTCTACATGATGCGCGGAGTACTACGAGATACGTCTCGGTACAGGTGCTCACGGCTCGTGCGTGCTAGGAGCGACTCCCGACCGACAGTGTCCTGCCAAAGTACTACCTCTTTCGCCATTTGCGCCAGATCCTCGTCTGCTTCTTCCTCGCCTACCTTGTGGTACGAGATTGCACTTTCCAGTTGATATCTTGATATTTGCAGTTTGGCGCGTGGACGGCGACCACCGTCGAGGATTCGTCGATGGTGTTTCTCATCCTTGAAGAGAGCTTGATCCTGGGCACGTCGGCGCACCTCGGGTAGACTTGTATATATATATATATTGGAAGTTATTGTCTGTGTAGACTCCTCTTGCGCCCGACGCCCAAATTCCAAAGCGAAGACTTTGGGCAGTGGAATGCGTACCAGCTCTTTAGCACCTATGCGCGGCTCATGCGCGGGCTCAGCATCGACGATGTGCTCTCGGGCGACGAGATATTGCCGCTGACGGCGCCGCGTCCGGACGTGGTCGTCATCCAGAACCCGTCGAGTGTCTCGGACCGCGGCGTGGTCGTGCACAACGTGAGCGTGGGGATCCCCGCGCTGCAGTAATCGTCAGACTGGATATTGTCGTGCAATTGGATTCTCTATTCTGTGTAAACCTAAGGCGCTATCTTCTATCGAGGCTTTTCCACTGTTTTTGCGATCAAAACATCGGGACCTTTTGGTTGAGAAAGTACATGAGCACGAGGAAGAGGAGGAGGCCGACGAACGAAAGGCCCGCGCGCGTGTAGTTGGACGACGCGACAGCGTGGTGGTACTTGTCGAGCGCCGTCTCGAGGTCGGTGCAGCGCTTCTCGAGGTACGCGCGGCGCTCCTTGGTCAGCGAGCCTTCCTTCTTCTCCTTGAGGAGCTTGTCGTCTTGCCACAAGAGCGCGCGGTTCTTGGAGAGCTCGGTGCGCGCGAGCGCGAGCGCGGTGCTCGACAGCGCATTCTACAAGATTCGCATGAGCCACGTGGTCGACAAGGTGGCAGGCAGGACGTACGTGCTTGTTGTTGTACTTTTGAAACTCGCGGTCAAACTGGTCAATGGGCCGCTCGGCGTCGGCGGCGGCGGCGTTCGCGGCGGCGGCCTTCTCGACAGCGGAGCGCTTCTGGGCAGCCATGGCAGAGGGTATGTGGGGCAGGAGGCGTGGATTCGAAAATGTTACTTGCACCGCTGTGGACAAAGACCGGATAAGCATCGTAGGTTTCCGGACGCTGGGACACGAGCACTTGGCGCACGCAACTTGGCGTGCCTTGATTACGAGCTCGGTGGCAGCACGTGCGTCAAGCAATATGGAGCTTACTCGCGAAGGACCGTCGCTACTACCACTGCATAGACATCGACAGCAGCGGCAACACCGTAGAAGATCTTTGGCTCTCGTACTCGGAGCTGCGAGGCAGTTAAATGTCGACCCAAACCACGGGTCGTCACGGGCATGGACGCTGCCAGACGTATACGCGGCAGCTTATACGAAGCAAGATGCATGGACCTCAGACGACGTCTGCAAGTAGGATACTTACTACCTCTTGCTGCCTTGCAGAGCCGGCCCGATCCACATGCTCCATGGCCGCGACATGCAAGGTTGTGTGTTTTTAGCTGCGCGCGCAACGTGGCGCATCCCTGGCGACTCTGCCGCATCGTTCGCGACAGCATGACTAGAAACGTGGTTTCGCGTTGGTCTCGTACAGTGTCAACTAGAACGCAGCGATAGCAGGGTTTGCGTACGAGGCTTTTGCTTGCATCAAAGAGGATCCATCCCGGTGGATATGACGCCGTTGCATTTGTTCCTATGGTGGTGCACATCGCAGGCGAGGCGTAGCAAACCGACATGCACTTGGCATCACGCATCGTCTTCGCGGTCTACGTTCGCCTTGCAGTGGAAAATGGTTATGCACACGCTGCATCATGAGCAGCAACGCCTTCTTGTGGCAGCTGAGAACGATGTACTGTACGTTTGAGCAAACCGTAATATCTGAAAATTTAAATAACTTGCGATGTATTTTTCTCGGCCCACAGAGCGAATTACAAAAATCGGAAACCGTCAGACGTCGAGGAATTATTTTATACAACGCTTGACGGTTTCCGATTTTCTGTTTTGTACACGAATGCCGCGAAAAGTCACCTGCAATTTTTGAAGTGGTGATGATTCTTGAAAAAAATACGATGACTGATATAATTCCGAATTTATTTCCATGTCTCTCATATTTATATCGGTAATCAAATTCTTGAATGCGAGTAAAAATCCAGCTGGCTGTATAGTCGTGTATCTGTATTTTTTCTTTCGTCTTTATTTAAATAATGAGCGTTTAAACGCCCCAGCTTCAAAAAATTACACCAGAAAGTGGCTCGACGGCATTAAAATACAATGCTCATATCTTGAGACATAATTGTCCATTCGACGTACAAGTTGACACACTAGGTTATTAAATTCATTTGAAAAATTCTGGTACCCCTGTCCTTATTTCTTCTCATGAAATTACGGTTTGCTCAAGCATACAGTACGTCGCTGTCGACTTGAACACTGTGTCAGTTGCTGGGGTCTGTACTTGCCCGTACTGCAGAACGACGGGGCACCCGAGTTTCTTCTGGTCCTGATTCAAAATTTCGCCTTGATACTGTACTTAGATACTACTCGTACCAGGTAGTTCTGGGCGGCGTTGGGCGCTAACCACGAACGGCATTCTATAGCGGCGTGGAAGGCTTCCTGTCGGCGACAATGCCCTCTCTGTGCATGACGCTGCCACGTTGTTGTGCGAAGAAAGGAGCCGGCGTCCTATCGACTGGCCTCTTGGGCTCTTCGGTTCCTCAAGTGGTGGGTGCGGCTTGCTTGTCGGTTCTAGTTCCATCGTGGTTTGTCCAATCGCAAGGAAGCACGCTTTGGGTGGAACCGGACAGCCGAACCAGACCACGATTGTGGCGTTATCAGATACTGGCGCCGTTCCCACTTTGCCTTTTCATTTTCGGTTTCACGCGGTAGACAAGACGGCGATCGTCAGATGTGGACCCAAACTGGTGAAAATGAGCAAGCTCCTGCGCCACTAAAGAGACGCCGCGTGATACCTCGGTGGCACGACGAGTACTTTGAAGTGTCCCCCGACGGCTCGCGCCGGTGCAAGCTGTGCCCCGACACGGTGTACGGGCACAAAACGTCGTCTGGCACGCGCCTACGACACCTCGAAGTCGCCCACAAGCTGACGAGCGAGTCGCCGCTGGTTGAGCGACCGAGCATCGAGGTACGCCGATACGCACCAGAGCCATCGCTGGCCGTCGTCGTCGACAACGCCGCCGTCGACAACGCCACAGTGGACAACGGCACAGTGGACAACGCCGTCATCGAGTATATTGCGAGCGTGGGCTTGGGCCATCGTCACGTTGAATCGGCCGGGTTTGCAGCGTGTCTGAGAATGCTGCGACCATCGTACACGCTCATGACCGCCTCTACCGTCAAGCAGCGGTTGCTCGAGATGTACATTGTGCTCAAGATGATGCTCATCGACTACTTCGCCGCGGTCGAAGGGCGCTTCAGCTGTACGCTCGAGAGCAGTGCGTCGTCATCTGGCGACTACTGCCTCACGCTGCACTGGGCCGACCCGGCATCAATCGGGCTCTTGTCGGTCCCACTCGACTTTTTCTACGTCCACCCGAGCCTTCTCAATGCGAGCGAGGCCATTGCCGATGCCATCTACTCGACGCTTGGCGAGTTTGCTGTGTGGCGCCGACTCGTGGCGGTCGTGTGCGACTCGAGCTCGATGGCAGTGGCCAAGACGCTGAGCACCAAGCCCGAGAGCACGCTCCTCGCATCGTGCTGCCTCCCGTGCTTTGCGCACACGCTCGATCGCGGAGTCCTCGCCGTCTTAGCGCACTTTGAAGACGTCCTTGGCCGTCTGCGGTCCATGCTCGTGAAAATTCACGCGTCCAAGCAGCAACGGGACGCGTTCCGGCTCGCGTCGGCGCTCGAACACGAGGCGCCGCTAACGGTGCCGAGGCTGGACAGCGACGCACACTGGCGCAGCACGCATGCGATGCTCACGACCGCGCTCGAGGCCCAGGGCGCCCTTGCCGCGGTGTGCAACTCGGTCGAATGGGACGGCGCGCTCGATGCCTCGGAGTGGGCGCGCGCCAAGGCCCTCTGCGCTTTTCTTGACATCCCGAAGGACCTTGCGCTGAGCATAGAGCGCGCGCCGAGCTCGCTTTCGCTCGCCATCCTGTGCCAGCACGCAGTGGACAACTACGTGGTCGAGTGCGCGGCGTCGGACGAGCCCGAGATGGTCGTCGCGGCCAACGCGATGCGCGAGGCGACCGCCCTGCACGAGTCGCTCCTGGCGTCCAAGGCGGCGCGAATTGCCGCGTTTTTAGACGTGCGGCTGCCCAAGGCGCCCCGCGGGTCCACCGAGTCCGTGAAAGAGCTCGACTTCATTCAGGCCATCTTGGACGACGAGTACCCGACCGAGGCGTCGTCGTCGCGAACCAACTTGCCACGCATGGCGGAGCTGTTCATGCGGTCGTTCACCGACTGTCAAGACACCGTGTCGTCCGAGCTCGAGTCGTTTGTCAACGAGCGCCGTCTCAAGCTCGCGGCCGATCTCTTGGAGTGGTGGGACGACCAAAGCGAGACGTATCCGCGGCTGTACCGCATGGCGAGAGACTACTTGACGATCCCGTCTTCGAAGCAAACCCCGTCATGGCAGCCTCCTCCAAGTGACAACGACACGATGGGCAAGGCCGAGACGTGCCTCACGTCGTGGCTGCGCTTCCTGCATCACGTCGGCGCACCAATGCCCACAGACTTTCACGCAGCGTTTGAGCGTCTCGACAAGACCAAGGTGACAGCCCTGCGACGGTCGGATCCAATTGTGGCATACTTGTATAGACACGAAGCGTAATATATAGTCTTAGTCCGTCGTGATTTTCAAATTTACGAGATTTTCATAAACTTTATCTTGCACCGAGTCGCGTAGTCTCTGTGTCTGGTGGCGGGCTCCAGTTGTTGCACTTATTGTCATGGTATCACTGTACTGTCCTCGATCTCTGGCGGTAAATCGTAGTACGAGCCAGTTCAACCAGTTAACATCGAGTTGGGAGAACGGTGCTGAACATGGTACCTCAATGGTAGCTCTGCTTGCTTTCACAAGAAGCACCGAGTAATCGTCGTTTGCCCTCGGTCCTCGTCCCCACGAGCCAGATCCCACGTTGGAGCCGACCGCTCTCGGTTTTGACAAGGACTCTAACTTGAGAACCTAGTGCGCAACTTCAGCTCCATACCGACAACTCTAGTCGCCCGCTCCGTAGGCAGTTGCATTACACAGGCAGGCACCCAGCAGTAGCTTTGCAGAGGCAGGCACAGCGTCGCAGGCTGCGACGTCCTGCGGTGAGGTATCGTACAAGCAGCACACGACAATATTGTGTCTCATTTCATAGCCCAATCGATGGAAAACGTCACACCGCCGGAGCGTTAGTAGTCGACCAAGCATGTGACGGTCAATACATAAAAGGTCGTGCCAAGGATGAGGCGGTACGGGTTGTCGCGTTCGGTCGCCTCGCGCTCGTCGATAAAGACGATGCGGCCCAAAATGTACTCGGGGTATCTACAACATATGTCGCCACGGCGCTTGATATCTTGATACAAACCTGTTTTGGGCTTGGTGAAACATCGCAATCGACTCGTCCGAGAGGAACCGGTTCGGGCACCCGAGGTGGAACGCGAGGTAGATCTTGGCCGCGCCCGCGTCACTCGGCGCAAACGTCGGCAAAAAGAGCGCGAGGTCGTCATAGCTAAACGACCGGAACGCGATCTTGGACACAATGTCGTCGCTGGCGATCGCCTTGTCACTCGGCGCCGCGGTCGTCGACACGTGCAGTTGCTGCTGCTTGGCCAGCCACATGTCTTCGAAAGCGTCCAACCCTTTTTGGAGTCCGTCGACTGTCTGCATCTCCAACGTCGCCTCGTCCATGCCCACCAGGTTCCAGATCTGCTTGAGCGCCGAGCGCTGCGACCCGAGGAGGAACTGGGCGTGTGCGAGGTCGTTCTTGGCGCCTTCGCACTCGTCATTGACGCGCAAGAGCGCTTCGTCCTGCGACGCAATGCGGGCTTCGAGCGACGCGACCATCGTGTTGCGCTCGTCCAGCATGCCTTCGAGGCGCGCAGTCTTGTCGAGGAGCTCGGACGAGTTGGCCATTCCCGCGGGGTGGCCGGCCGTCGCCGCGAGGGCAAGCACCAATGGAAAGTTGGGGCCCTTCTCGGCGCTGCAGCTCATGCTACACAGGACATTGGCCCATGCAAGGTAGACGAGATGAAGGAGTACCTCGATGCGTTCGAGAACGAGCTGCAATGGCACGACGCCTTCTTCTGGTCGTCGAGTTCGGTCTGCAGCTCGTCGACCCGCCCTTCGAGCTCCTTGCAGCGGTTGCGAAGCACATCGAGTTCACGCTGCTCCATCTCAAACGGGGCCGGCGACGGCGCATCAATGGCCGGCAGTGCCTACATCCACTGGTTCCGACACGATATCCAATGCGATCCAGTGTACCGTGTCGAATGGCCGCATGCGGATATCGCAGTGGGACGGCTTCTCGACAAGCCCGGGCACAAAGTCGCGCGGGAGATGCTGCCCAAACTCTTTGAGAAACGCGTCGCGCAAGAGCACTTCATCTTCGCGCATCTGTGCGAGCTTCTCGCCCATACTCTGGATCTTCCACGTAAACTCGCGCCCGTACGAGCGTCGACGAACAATCTCCTGAAGGCACGCGTCGTAGGCCTCTAGAGACACAATATGACGCGTCGCCGTCACCCGACATCCTCCATCTCTCTACCTGGCAGCTTGGCCACGTGGTTGAGCTCGGCAAACTGCCGCTTCTGCACAGCCAGAGCGTCCTTGAGCAAGCTCAGCGTCTGTTCAAAGTCGCGAATCTCCGACTGGACGCGGGACACCCAGCGCAATTGGGTGTGCACGGCCGCACTCATGCTGTCCTTGCTCTCGGCGACTGCAAGCATAAACGTCTTGAGCTCGTCGTCGACCACCTGGTGGATATGCGGCAGCTAGGACCACCCGGTATATCAGTCCACAAGCGCATCTGTCGTTTGACGTACCAGCGCCGCTTGGTCCCGCTGCATCTCGTCGAGACCGCGAAACGCTTCGAGGACTGTGGCCGACGCAAACATGTAGCTGGTCGTCATGCTGCTGCTGCTCGTCGCCGTCGCTTCCGGCAGCACGTTTTGCGGCACGGTCTCGGCCACGCGCTGGACGACCGTCTCGTAGTTGGTCTGCAGAGTCGCCACGATGCTCTTGACGTTCATGTGGTCGGTCGACGAGACCACTTTGGCGTAGAGCACATCGCGCTGCCGTAGCAGGTCCGGCGCTGGCCGCGCCGACTGGGTGCTCGACGTGAGGCCGACGCGGATGCTTTCGGTGAGGGCGTGGTACGCGGCGGCGAGCGCCTCCATCTTGGCTTGCAGGTGCGTGTGCGACTGCTCGCATTGCGTGCGCCAGTCCCGGACGCGCTCGAGCGGAATGCAGTCGTAGAGGGTCGTGCGGTGAGGTGGCGTCTGCAGCGCCGGGTGGAGTGGGATCGTTTCGAGGCGACCAATGTACGCCTCGAGGTGTGTCAGGAGCTCTTCGTGGTGCTCGCTCGTGCTGCGAAAGTCCTTCCAGAACGGCTGAAAGTGCTGTGTCATGGCACTAGTCGAGACGATGCGTGAGATGGAAGATGCGAGATGCAAGTAGGACATGTGAAAGGTATCGAGGTTGGCCATGGCGGCTTGGATCGCGGATGCTTGTGCCCGCTGCTGCGCCAAGCACGTGTCACATGCATCAAGGCGCGCCTACATCCATGCGCGTCCACATTGCACTTTGGCAATGTCGATCTAAATGTACCTGTGCGACGGTGTCGAGCGTTTGGCCCATCATCGCGACAGCCTTGAACTGCACCTCGTAGTCGTACAAGGCTTTCAAAAGCGGGCTCGACGACTCGTACAAGGGCCGCGCGGCCGGCGCCGACGACGGGGAGAGGGATGGTACTGCAAGCGTTGTCGTGAGCGCGAAGGTTCGAGACGAAGTCGACGCACCTTCGTAGTGCTGTGGCTGCAGCACGGTCGGTGCGATGGCCAATGTCTCTTGCGAGAGCGTGCGCCGGTCGTAGACAAAGACGGCCTTCTACCATTACCAGGATATGCTGCTTCCCGCCGCCAATACGCAAGTCGGTACCTGGGATGTGTGAAATTGGTACGACTCGATCGTCTTCTTCGGGTCCAAGCGTGTGTAGGGCGGACCGTAAAGCAGGATCTGCTCGTCGGTCGGGATGCCCGTCGCGACCAGCAGCTCCTGGCGCAGGACGTTGCCCGTCGCTCTGGTCGGCAGCGTTAGCCGTCGCATTCGCTTCGCTGGCCATGCGTACCTGCTGCTAAGGTCGACGTCATACTGCATGCCATCCATGGCGTTGACCACGGAGACGCGGAGGACCGCGGGCGCCGGCGGAGCGCTTGTCGGGTCGTCGCCGTCATGGGCCGGTCTCTCCATGTTGCCGTATTCGTTATTCCCGAAGTCCGATTTCTGGGCCAAATAAAACGTTTCCAAATTAATATTCGACTTGATCTTTTTATTACTCTCGCTTTGTATTTGCAATAAAAAAAGAGGTAGGTCGAAACGGATTTTTAATGCAGTACCGATCCCATTTTGGACAGAATTCTCGTTAGCCGAGTCGCACTTGCATTGGCCAATCAGCGGGCGCGTCGACAGCTTTTTAGCCAATCAGACGTTTTACTACGATCTTCACGGCGCGTTACACGGAATGATGTTCTTGTGCTTGTAACCATATGTGCTTGTAATGAGGTTTCGCCATCCGGCCCCAGGTTGCAACAAAGACGATCTGCCCGCAGCAGCAGCATGAGCGACGACGCCGAGGTCCGCGCCCGCGCCAGCCGCGTCCAGCAGCTGATCCTGCAGAAGAAGTTTGTCGAGGCCGTGTCGACCTCGCTGGAGAACCCGCCCGTGAACGCGCCGGACGAGGCCACGCGCGTCGCCAACGCCCAGACTGTCTTTAGCGCGCTGCTTGCTTGCTCCAAGGCCGACATTGCGCGCACCGTGCAGGAGCTCACGCCCGACTTGGAAGACAACTTGATGAAGTACGTGTACAAGGGCCTCTCGGTGCCCCAGAACAACTCGGTCTTTCTCGAGTGGCATGGCCAGCTCGCAGCCAAGGCCGGCAGCGGCTGCATCATCCGCGCCATGACCGACCGCAAGGGCGTGTAAGCATCAATCCACGATTCTTCGATTACAACTGTACAATGCTCTTGATAAAGTCGACAATGAGCGCTGTCGTCTTGGAGCTGCCGCTCACATCGCCCAAGATCGAGAGGTGGTTCGTCTCGGGTACTACGTGGTGGGTGACACGCTCCTAGACAGTTGACATTGACACATTGGTTTGAGCGAGATCACGGCAACGTACATGGCCGTGGTTGCCAAACCACTGCTGCAACTCGCGACTGTCGTCCTGAAGGTGCAAGTCGTCGCTCGCGTTCAAAAGCAAGATCGGGCACATGGCGTCGACGCTCTGCAGTGTCGGCTGCATCACGGAGGCTTCCCGCCACACTTGGGCGTTATCACCAAAGACAGGCGTGACAACCAGTCCGCCATACATGGACGCATTGGCCATGCGGACAATGTTGTACACACCTGCAATGCCGACGACGCCGCGAGGCGGTGGCAGCACCGATGTCGCTGTTGGTGCAAGCAGCATCTTCATGATCGTATGGGCGCCCGCGCTATGGCCTACCCAAACAACGCGGCTTGCGTCGCCTCCATACTAGCCCACCTTGCAATATAAGCATATTGTATCGTCACAGGGGGTACCAATACCTTTTCAATGTGGTCGTGGAGCCATTGCCGTGCCAACTCGGCGTCTTCCACGTGCGCGGGGTAGCGCACTTCGGGCGAGAGGCGGTAGTTGATCGAGACAACAAGCGCACCGACGCTCTGGGCTAAGGTCGGCGCCAGGTCGGCGCTCAGCCGCCCGGCCTTGTCGCCGCGCTGCCACGCGCCACCATGGACAAAGAAGATCACAGGTAGCAATGCTCTCGGAAATGGCGGCTCTTTTGGCACCACGATGTCCTACAAGGTGCTTCTTGGCACGCGTAGCAGGGCGAGGCAGATAGAGCGTACGAGCGTCTGTCGCGCGTGGGGCTCAGCAGCGTACGGCACGTCGTGCCACGCGTAGTAGTGTCGTCGTGCGGCCGGTGCCCATCGCCGGAGCAGCATCGTCCAAACTGCAATCTCAATCGGCGGGATCATCCGGATACAACGCCCAACACCTCGAAATAGTGTACTAAGATCGAGGCATCTCGTGGCCCGTTGCTCGTCGCACGGCGCAGAGCATGGATGATACTGTCACCCTTTGCGCAATCGTGTGTGCGTGCGGCGTGTGCATCGAGTAGCGCTTGGCTCGATAGGGGCCATGTCCGCTTCTTGTGGCCATTAAAGAATACTATTTATCGTGAAACGCCGCCTGTCTGAACACTATTTCCGAAAATACAAATTCGGTTTGTGGCGACCATGTACCGAGCATCCGCCAAGGTCAGCTCGGCGCACAACGATGGCATCTGGAGCACGGTCTGGACGAGCCGCAACCAGATTCTGAGCGGGTCCGTCGACGAGGTCGTCAAGAGCTGGGACGCCAGCAGCACCGAGGACAATGCGATCTTGCCGGTCGTCAAGCAGTTCCCGGGCCACGTGCTGGGCACGCTCGGCGTCGCCGCGACCAAGGACGGCCGTCGCGCCGCCACGTCGTCGCTCGACTGCCAAGTGCGCATCCTCAACCTCGAGACGGGTGGCATTGAAAAGACCATCGACACGGGCGCTGGCGAAACGTGGCAGGTCGCCTACTCGCCGGACGGTGCGTTCGTCGCGACGGGCTCGCAGCAGGGCAAGATCAACATCATCAACGTCGCGGACGAAAAGGTCGTGCAGTCGATTGTCGTCGAAGAAGAAAAGCCCGCGAAAGCGTCGTCGTCGTCCGATGCCAAGGGCAAATTTGTGCTCTCGGTCGCCTACTCGCCCGACGGCAAGCACTTGGCGTGCTCGACCTTTGATGGCCTCGTGGCCATCTACGACGTCGAGTCGGGCAAGCAGCTGCAAGCGTACCAAGGTCAGATTCGATGACATGTACACGCTCGGGCTCATGGCGCTTGTAGATCGGACCAAGCCCGTGCGCTCGATCGCGTACAGCCCCGACGGCAGCTTCCTCCTCGCCGCCTCGGACGACATGCACGTCAATATTTACGATGTGTACGAGCCGTCTTCCATCGGTCAACATGACGTCTCACACGCCCTTGCTAGCGCCCACAGCAGCATGGTCGCGTCGGTCGCTGGCCACATTTCGTGGGTCCTCGGCGTCGCTTGCAGTCCCGATGGCAAGCACTTTGCGACTGGGTATATCGTTTTTGTCGTCTGAGATGAAAGATTCGAGACTCATCTTGCGACTGCGCATTAGCGGCGGCGACCGCAAGGTCAAGATCTGGGACCTCGCGGCCAAGAGCTGCCTCTACACCTTCGAGTGCCACACGGACCAAGTGTGGAGCGTCGCGTACAACGAGACAGGCTCCCGCCTCGTCTCGGGCGGCGACGACGCGCTGCTGCAGCTCTACGAAGTGTCGACGGCGTAAGCAACCGCCAATAGGAAGAATATTCTTTGCGCGTTCTTCTCGCCCACGATGCGTATCAACGCGTCAACGCAGCGACGGAGAATTGACGTGGCGCCTCGAACGATGCCAACCGACCCACTTGAGCTTTTGCGCAATGCGAGTCGTCGCGCTCGTGCTGGCTGCTGCCATAGGCGCCGATGGGCACGTCCAGGGAGACATTCGCGCTGGGCGCGTGCCCAGCCGCGGCGTCAACCTCGGCGGCTGGCTCGTCGCCGAGTACTGGATGACGACGTCGTCGAGCATCTGGAACGGCGTGCCAGCCGACAGAGCGGCGCAGGGCGAGTACCACGCGATGAGTGTCCTTGGCCACAGCGCGGGGGACGCAGCCTTTGAGAGCCATCGGCGGTCGTTCATTACGCAAGCCGACATTGCGCAGGTCGGTGCGGCAGGCCTCAACACGGTGCGCGTGCCAGTCGGGTATTGGATTCGCGGCTGCGGTATGCTCACCGGCGCCCTCTTCCAGCAGGTTCGCTGCCTCCTGTACCGATGGGAGCGCTCATATGACTAGTGCTCGGTCTTTGCGCCAGGTGGCCTCAAGTACCTCGACATGCTCATTCAGCAGTGGGCGCGCGCGGCAGACGTCGCGGTCCTCATCAGCATCCACGGCGCGCCAGGGTCCCAGAACGGCAACGACCACAGTGCCGCGGTTGTCAAAGGCAAAGTCGACTGGCCCAACGACCCAATCAACGTCAAGGTGACGCGCGATCTTGTGCTCTTCCTCGTGGACCGGTACAAGAACGAGCCGGCGTTCCTCGGCGTCGGGCTGCTGAACGAGCCGGACGGGCAAATGAACTCGAACGTGCTCTTCTCGTACTACATGGCGTCGTACAACGACGTCCGGTCCGTCTCGGACTGCATCCTCACCATGATGCCGCGGCTGTACAACCAGTATGCCGGCAACGGCGACGCCATGGGCGACTTTGGCAAGACGATGCAAAACGTGTGGATCGAGTGGCACCCGTACCTGATTTGGGGCTACGAGAGCTACTCGGAGGCGATGTTGCTCAACCAAGGCATCAACAGTATCGCCAACAACATTGCCAACTGGCGCGGCCACCCGCTCTACTTTGGCGAGTGGAGCATCGTGACGCCAGCCAGCACGTTCTCGAATCCTGATGCATTAGCGTCGTTTCGGCGCCAGCTCGTGCCGGTCATGAACGCAGCCCAAGGCGGGTGGGCGTACTGGACGTGGCGGGCGGACGGCGACGGGAATGGGAACAAGTGGTCGCTCCGAGACCTCTTGCGCCGCATGCAGTACCCGATTGTGCGCACGGCCGCGGTATTATCGACGTGGACCATGGACATGTTTGCTCATAACATGGTGTGTAGAATGCGGTCGGGTCGTCGCCGCCGCTCAGTGTCCTGCAGTCGAACGGCGTCGGACTCAGCCTGCTGACGCAGACGCAAAGTCTAGCTGCCGATCCCGCGTGGATTGCGGCCATGGGGCCGCTGGTCGCTGAGCGCTGGAGCTACAACCCGAGCACGCAGCAGCTGCAGTCGCTCACAAATGGCAACTGCCTCGACGCGTACTTTGACAATGGTCTCCAGCGCAACGTCATCCATGGCTACAGCTGCGACGGCAGCAATGCCAACCAAAAGTGGCAGCTCGTCAACCACCAACTTGTAAACAAAGGACTCTGTCTGGCGCTCGTGGACGCGGCGATCAACACGGACTTGGTCGGTAACCGGCGGCTTGTTGCTTGCGACACGGCGAGTACGGCCCAGTTCTTCACGCTTGGCATCGAAGTCGCTCGGCTACGCATTGCGTCATTGGCGTCGCTCGTGCTCACAGCAGGACTGACCTTTCAGTCGCCTTTGGCGCGGGACACGTCGCAGCTCTGGCTATTCAACCACCTCGACTACACGGTCATGAACCAAGGTAGCGGTCAGTGCCTCGACGCGTACGAGGCCAAGGTCGGCGGTGCCGTCCACCTCTACGAGTGCGTACCCGGCAACGTCAACCAGCTCTGGCGCTACAACCCGCAAACGCGCCAGCTCCAGCATATGGGGCACGCAGGCTACTGCCTCGACGTGTACGGCCCACCGCACCTCAATACATGCTATGCAATGGGCGACCCCGCCATGTGGGCACAGGCGCTCCAACTCGAGTGGATCTCGTTCCCGGCCCTCACGGGTGGCTACGCGGCTGTCCAGAGCTCGTAGAGCGAGACGATACCTCTTGAATATTTGTGGATTTACTTGAAGGGAGCTTTCTTGTGTGCCCAGCTGGGGTGGGGACAGTGCTGACTGGAGCACAAGTGTTGTCGTCGAGGGAGCCAAAGTGCAATGAACGAAAAACAAAGTGCAATGACCGAAGGACACCTTCTTGCGAAGGTGAGGGATTCCCGAGAAATTGTAAGAAATTTATCGAAGAAACCTTTCGGAATCTAGTTGTTACTAGGGCAATGAATATTACAATAGCTATTTCCAAGTTCTTAGCTCGCCACGTAGGTTTTGCAACTAGTTTAGACCTTGATTGGCTGGACAAATGAATCCGCTGCCGTGAGCGTGCCACGCGTCCAGCCCAAGACACAGTCCTCCGCCCATCAACCACGACGTGCGTTGGAGCACCGATCGACCCTTCCATCCCGTACAATGTACAATTGTAGTATGGTCTAAATGAGCTGGGTTAGGAGTTTGTCCCTTTCTGTCATTCCCTCAGTTCTGGTGCTTGCTGTGAACGTGGCGACAGCGCAGCGAGCCCAAGAGACAGACACCGACGCACTCTTGCTCACTTGTATATGCAAGCGCGCCTTCCAGCTCGCGTCTCGTCAAGGGTGCATGGTCAAGGGCGCTTGGGTGCTGGACGTGGCACGATGGTTCTCGAAAGCCGATCCTGCGCGTTCGGATAAACTGTTATGCGGATGCTTTTGTTTACCGCCTGGGTGGCATTTCCAAACGATCTCGATCATCATGGCGGCGCCGGTCTTGGCGATCCGGGACGCGGTGCTCTTCCCGGGCGCGTACCTGCGCGTGTCGGTGGGCCGCGAGAGCAGCCTGCGCCTCGTGCAGGAGACGCTCTGGAAGTCGTTCCATGCGTCGCTCGAAGCGGCGGCCATCGCGCCCGTCCACGTCGGCGTCTTCACCGAGCACGCTGACACGCTTGGCGCCACGGGCACGTTGGCGCGCGTCGTGCAGCTCCAGCGCGCGCGCACCTTCCGCAAGAACGCGCACGAGTACGAGTACTCGATGCTCCTCCACGGACTCTCGCGCATTCGTATTGCCGAGACGCACCAGACGGCACCGTTCATCCTCGCAACGCTCGACAAGGTCGACGACACGTACGACACCAACGGCGATGTCCGGCCACTGCGCGACCTCATCAAGCACGTGACTGCTACGTTTGCTGTCTCGAAGCGCATGCAGTTGCCTCGGCTCTCGGACGACGACGACCGCGCGCTCGCCAAGATCAGCGCGTGGATTGACATGCTCTCGGCCCATGTCCAAGGCTCGCTGCAACAAAAGCAAGCACTTCTCGATGAAGCCGACATTGGCACGCGGCTCGACTTGCTCGTCGCGATGGCCCAAGGCGCGAATTCGAATAGCCGTGCGCTCACTCTGTTCCGCAAAACCCCTGCTTCGCCCACCTCTCTCACCAACGCCCGCGAAGACAACAACCACAGTGGCAACGACGAGGATGGCGACGAAATGGACGGCTTGGCCAAGAAGCTGGCTGCGCTCGACGCGAGCTTGGCCCCTGCGACTGCCAAAGTCCTCTCACGGGAGCTGGCAAGGCTCAAGCGCATGAGCCCGCAGCAGCCCGAGTACCACGTGATTCAAAATTACCTCGAGTTCATGCTCGACTTGCCGTGGACGTCGCCGCCGCCGCCCGCGCTCGACATGGCGACGGTCCAAGCGACGCTGGACGCCGATCACTACGGGATGACCAAGGCCAAGACGCGGCTCGTGGAATTCATGGCCGTGCGCCAGCTCCAGGACGCTGGCAAAGGCCTCATCCTTTGCCTCGTGGGGCCACCGGGCGTCGGCAAGACGTCGCTCGCGCAGTCGATGGCCACGGCCACCGGTCGTCCGCTAGCACGCCTCGCGCTCGGGGGGGTGGCCGACGAAACCGAAGTCCGCGGCCACCGCAAGACGTACGTCGGCGCGATGCCCGGGAGCCTTCTCTCGGCGCTGCGCCGGGCGCAGAGTGCCCATGCGCTCGTCGTCTTGGATGAAATCGACAAGCTCTCGTCGCGGACGGCGTCGACCTCGAGTGTGAGCCACGCGCTCTTGGAGGTGCTCGATCCGCACCAAAACCATGCGTTCACCGACCACTACGCCAACGTGCCTTTCGATCTCAGCCGCATTCTCTTTGTCGCGACCGCCAACTCGGTTGAAACGATTCCGCGACCGCTGCTCGACCGCATGGAGGTCCTGCATCTGGACGGCTACACGCTCGAGGAAAAAGTGGCGATCGCTACGACGTACATTTGGCCGCGGCAGCTCACACAGCACGGGCTCACCGACAAGGCCTTTGCGCTCGACGACGACGTGCTGTCGTTTGTGATTCAGAGCCACACGCGCGAAGCCGGTGTCCGCGACCTCGAGCGCAAGGTACTTCACATGTGCCATCTCATCTTGACATATCGTCGTCCTCTAGATGGGCGCCATTTGCCGCCACTTGGCCGTCCTCGTCGTGCAGCAACAGCCGCTTCCGTCGAGTCTCTCGATCGACTTTGTCTCGGGCATCTTGGGACCAGACACAGTGCATGACGAAGTCGCTCTCCGCACCGGCGTCCACGGTGTCGCCACCGGGCTTGCGTGGACACCGTCGGGCGGCGCGATTCTCTTTGTCGAAGCCACGGCCTTGCCACGAACCTCATCGTCTTCGTCTGCATCCAGCATTGGCTTGCAGCTCACGGGGGCGCTGGGCGACGTCATGAAGGAGTCGGCGCAGCTCGCGCTCACGTGGCTGCGCGTCTACCTCGAGTCCTCGACGGCATTGCGCTCGATTGGCGAGTTTCACATTCACTTCCCGCACGGTGCAACCCCCAAAGACGGTCCGTCGGCTGGCATTGCGATCGTCTCGGCGCTCGTTTCGGTAAAATCAACTTGATGGATGATGGTCAACCAGTTTGCTATCGTACTAGGTTGTGACAAAGCGGCTCGTGCCGGTGGACATGGCCATGACGGGCGAGATCACACTGCGCGGTGTCGTCTTGCCTGTCGGCGGAGTGCCCCAAAAGCTGCAGGCCGCCAAGCGAGCAGGCATTGCCCGCGTCCTCCTCCCCGCTGCCAATCGCGCGGACGGGGACGAGTGGGGCCCGAAGCTCGGGCTCGCAATCACGTACGTGAGCGACCTCGATGACGTGCTCGCGACGGTCTTTGGTCTTCCGCGCGCGACGGCGTTGAGCAGCCGTCTCTGAGTATCCATCCTTCTCTAACCCCAACCCCAACCGACACCCAAAAACATAATCGTATGTCGTTCGTACGACAATATGGGCACACAACTGCGTCTTGTTTCGTAAACAAATGGCTTACGCCAGCGCGAGCGGGCTGAACGAGTTGGAGACGTACGCAAAGTACTCTTGCGCGTTCGCCGCTTCTTCCACCGACGCAAACTGCGACGGCTGCAAATGCTCGTAGCGCTTCTCGAGCACCGTTCGCAGCTTCTTCTCCTTGCCCGCCTTGAGCTACAGCAAGACAATCGATATAAGACAATATTGTACACAACACACACAGCGTACGCGGTAGAGAATGGCGGTAAAGTTCACCGGAAGACCGTAGCGAAGGACGGCTTCGACGAACGTTCGGACGGCCTTGACATGCATCCATGCGATAAAGGTCTCGCCAAAGTGCGCCTTGCACCACCGAAGGAGACCGGTGTAGAGGCGGTTGACCTCGACCTCGAGCTCCGCGATCATCGTCTCGTTGGTCGCATGCGCCGTCGGGTCGTAGGTGAAGTCGCGCGCTTGGAACCGCTTCTCGCGCGCTGCCTGCTTGAACTTCTCGACGTAATCGAGGAGCGTGCCGGCCTCGAACGTGCCATCGTTGTCGAACGACCCGCTCTGGTACTGGCCCTTGAGGATCGTGACCGTGTACAAGGTCGAGTCGCCTTCTTCCACGAGCTTCCTGCAGTAACAGTTGAGACATTGATACTAAGACACAGAGGACGGTACCGCGACGAGCCGGGCACGACGGGCGAGCCCTTGAGGCTACCGCGCGACTGCTTCGGGCCGTACTCGGCAATGTCGTTGCCGATCGCCTCGTACTCGCGGAGCCAGACTTCCTCCTGGCTCTTGGGCACGACGACGACGAGCGTCTGGAGGTACTCGGTGTTGACAAAGTCCGTGGCCTTGACCACGTCCGGCGTCAAGACGTCCGTGAGGTTGGCGACGAGGAGGTTGCCGCTACAGACGCAGAGAGCGCCATCAGCCATTGATGAAGAGCGAGCGGCGTACCTCTTCTTCTTTTGGTGCAACGCGAGCTGCTGCTTCTTCTCCGTGTAGCGCGTGCTGAGCTGCTTGAGCTCGTCTTCAATCTTAGCAATCGACTAGACACATATATAATGAGCAAGCACAGTATCGTAGGGGGTAGTCGCACCGACTGGATGATCGAGACGATCTCCGACAACGGACGGCGATGCGGGTGCTTGGCCTCGTCCCACGAAAAATGGCTCAAGTAGCGCTCGACCGGGACTAGAAAGCGCCACGCTATGAGCCATGCATGCGGCCGAAGCGGTCAAGGTACCGCCGTCGACGGTCAACGCCTCGCCGCCCTTGTTGAGTTCGTGGAACTGGCGCTCAATCTTGCGCACAGCCGCTTCGACCGACATGTCGATGCGGTGCATGTCTTCGCCGAGCGTCTAGCATTGCATAAGGCTATGGCGCGCCATAGCGTTGACGTACCATGAGCGAGTCGAGCGTGCCCACGAGCAAGTCGGAGGGCAGATCAAAGCGGTGGCATTCTACGAAGCAAGAGTTGGTCCTTCGCCGCGCCACGCCGCGCCTACCAGCGAGGTCGTTCTTCGAGGAGCCGGTCTCGGCCTTGAGCTCGTTGAAGGTCGTGTCGGTCGAGCGGTTGCCTTCGTTGGGGACGGCGACGACCAAGTAACTCATCGTGCTGCTGCCTGCCTCTTCCTGCCCAATGCGGTTTGCCTCAGTCAAAGTCAGGGATACGCTTCTTATCCGGACAACGTCTTTTTATACCTCGCTATACAAAGTCCAAGGTAATTTATTTAAATATCGCCCATACATTGCCCATACAAAAAGACTGCCTTGAACATGGGGCGCTCGGCGGCGTCGCTTTTTGGCCAATCATAACGCGCGGCGTAAAACCAAGATCTTAGCGCATGGCACGCGGCCAGCAGTCCGCCGCCCGCGAACCCGCGATGATGGCCGACGAAGGTACGAGAACGAGGCGCGTGGCAGCGTCGACTGCAAGGGACACGGTCGGTTTGCAGGGCAGGAGGCGAAATGAGCTGTAACCTTTAGCGATCGGTCGGAGGCTGGGACATGCAAGCGCCTCGCGCGACGCACGACCGATCATCAGTTGGGATAAAGTCTCGTGAGAAGTGGGGTAGTGTTATAGGTTAGTAGTGTAGTAAAGTTAAAAATCCATGTCGTCTTCGACTTCCTTGCTCTTGAGCTTCTTGGCGGCCCGCTGCCCGTCCTCGATGGACGCCAGGTCACGGCTCGCCTTGGCGCGCAACGTGTCCATGTCGTCGGCGTCGTCGGCCCACTCGAGTACCAAGTGGCGGCCATACAAGTGCGACGACGCCAAGGACGCAAACGCGCTCTTGGCCTCGGCTTCCGTGAGAAACTCGATAAAGGCAAACCCTAACAATCATCTCAATCTCCAAACCACATTTGCACATCGAGTTCGTACCGCGGTGCTTGCCGTCAAACTTCTTGGGCATGCGCACGGTCTTGAGCTGACCAAAGGCACCAAAGAGCTCGCGAATGTCCTTGATCGTCGCTTCGAACGCAATGTTGCGGCAAATGACCTTGGTGCTCGGCTTCTTGCTGGGGCCGGTCGCCTTCTTGACGGGCGCGAGCTGCTTCTTGGAGAGCTTGATGTCGATCGCGTGGCCGTCGAGCAGCGTGCCGTGGAGGCCAGCCATCGCCTTCTTGGCGGCGGCCGCGGTGCTATACTCGACAAAGCCAAAGCCCATCGAGAGCGTCGGCTTTTGCGTCTTCGGGTCCTTCTTGCGAGCAATTGTCGCCTTGCGCACCGTGCCCATCTGCGAGATTGCACATATGGCAAGTGCAATCTCAATACGAAACGCAAAATTACCTTTTCAAACAGAGTCTGGAGGCTCTTCTCCGAAGTGCTAAAGTTGAGGTTCTTGACACACAGCGTGTTGTCGAGCTCGGCCACATTGTCGGCTTCGACATCGGGCAGCGCGGGGGCCGCCGCTTGTGCTTGCGCCTACACCCCACTTTGAGGAATCGAGCTCCGAGCGCGTATCATTTGTACCTTGATCTTCTCGGCATAGTTCATCGTCGCCGCGCCCTTGAAGACTTTGACCGGCGCCCATTCCAAGTAGAGCGGCATGGTCTGAAACTTCTTGTAGGCGAGCGACCGGAACGCCTTGCGGGCTTCGGACGCTTCGACAAACTACATGCACACAATTGAGTTGCGTTGGAATGTCATCATGATGTACCTCGATGAGCGCCATGGTCTTGGATGGCGGCAGCACAAAGCGGCTGAGCTCACCGTACGTGCGGAAGAGCTGCGCGAGTGCCGTCTCGTCGGTCGTGAACGGCAGGTTCTTGACAAGCAACACCGTGTTGCTACGCTCGATGGACGGTCCTTTCTTGCCCTTGGCGGCCGCCGCACCTTCAATGACGCGGAGGTCGACGCCCTCTTGCTCGAAGAACGCTTGGTTCTCCTGCAGCAGCATCGTCTCACCAATGGCGAGGCGCACGGCCATGTTGCCAGCGTCCTTGTCGAGAATCTCGCCCTTCTTGACGTTCAAGCGCGATGCGAGCGCGTCGACGGTCGCGTCACCGCGGATGAACGACGCGTTCCAGCCGACCTTGGACGCCGCGAGCTGCTTGCGCTCGATCTCCTTCTTCTGCTTGTACGTGAGGTTGGCCGTATCGACAAGCGCCTCGGGCTCGAGCTTGCCCTTGGCCGGGAGGATGTGCAAGAGGCGGCCTTGAAACGCCTTGCCGTCCAAAGCCGTGCGCGCGGCTGTAGCTTCGGCTTGCGACGCAAACATGATGAAGCCAAAGCCTTTTGTTCGCTTGCTGTCGTCGAGCGGCATGTGCAGCTCCGTGATCGTGCCGTAGCCCGCAAAGAGCTCTTGCAAGTCTTCTTCGACCGCCGAGTACGGCAGGTTGCGCACAAAGAGCCGCGACGACGGCGCGACGTCACTTGACGCTTCGGACGGCTTGGCCGACGACGAGGACGCCGACTTGGATGTCTTTTTCGTCGTCTTGTCGTCGTCTTCGTCATTCAGGTCTTCACTGTCGCCGTCATTGTCACTGTCGCCGTCATTGTCACTGCCATCATTGTCACTGTCGTCCTCGTCCTCGTCGTCTTCGTCATCACTCGCGATGGTCTTGACCATCTTGGACTTGAGAAAGTCGAGATCCGAGATGGGCTTCTTCGTCGGCGCAATCGACTTGTCAAAGTCGTCTTCATTGTCCTCGCCGTCGCTGTCCTCGTCCGCGTTCATCTTGTCGTGGATCTTGCTCAGGTCTTGGTACTCGTCGTCCGAGCCGCCATCGTCCGAGCCTTCGGCGATCTTGTCGAGGCTCTCGGCCCCGCCCGCGGCCATGACGTCGTCGTTGGCCCAGAACTTGGTCTGCGATCGCGGCTGCATCGTCTCGACAAACTCATCGAACGCGCTGTCCTCGCCTGTCGTCTTCTTGCCCTTCTTTTTCCGCGTCTCATTTGCATTCTTGGGTTCCTCTGGCAGCGTCGCGTCTTCCGGCGCCTTGGTCTCTTCGGCGTGGCGCGAGCTGCCCTTCGAGTACTTGCTCCACGGCCGGTCCAGCTCACTCGACTCGCGCGGCTGCGCAATCTTGACAGTGATCCGCGTCGTGTCGAAGAACGTCTTGTCAAAAAAAGCCTGCGCCTTCACGGTCTGCGCCTCAGTCTTGTAGCCGACAAAGCCAAAGCGGCGCGACTTGCCGTCCTTGGTCTTGACGACGCACGCGTCCGTGACTTCGCCGTTGGCCGCAAAGTGCTTCCGGAGCTTCTCATCGTCCACATAGATGGGCAGGTTCTGCACGAAGAGGCGGGTGCTCATGCTCGCTGTGTCTGATGGCCAATGCTACAAAAGTGCAGCAACCAATCACATGGCGCCAATGGCCAACCAATTCAACCAATTGAAGCAGCACGCAAAGAGCCAATCCGATGGCAGCACATATTATATATGGCATGTGCCGATTCCTAGATAGGGCGGAGT
Source organism: Saprolegnia diclina VS20 (assembly GCF_000281045.1). Lineage (NCBI taxonomy): Eukaryota > Oomycota > Saprolegniomycetes > Saprolegniales > Saprolegniaceae > Saprolegnia > Saprolegnia diclina. The sequence goes on along the minus strand of NW_008246090.1, from coordinate 378,641 downwards.
GTCGGTTAGTTGTGACACCGGCTACGATTACCGGTTCGTAACACCAGGTACGGTTTTGCGGTTCGTGACACCGGTTACGTTTTTGCGGTTCGTGACACCGGTTACGTTTTTTCGGCTCGTGACACCGGTTACGTTTTCGGTTCGTTGGTGAACTGCATAACGTTTTGCCCGCCAAGCAGAGGATTATCAACACCTGCGGTGCTTCCGACCATCATTTCGCAGCCTTGTCAACTCCATCGCTCACTACAAGCCCCTGCGCTCCAAGCACTTGACGGAGACTAGGACTTTTATGCTGGCTACAGCGGTATAGTCGTCAAGGCGTCGGCGCCGGCAGTGGGTCGTTCGCAGCCACCGGCAGGTCGTCCGTGGTTGGTGGCAGATCGTCCGTGACGGGCGCGGGTGGCTCTACGTCCATGGCTGAACGATTTGGAGCGTCGCCGCGCCGCGCGTCGGCTTTGTCTCCCCCATCGTGACCTTGGGCCCGTGGTCACCCTCAAAATACGAGGTCGAAGTCGAACGCGATCGAAGAAAACGCGTCGCCGAGTCCCATCTCAACTGACTGGGCTGGCTAATATCCGGCCAGATGCCGGATAAAATAAGGCAAAAGTGATTCCCAAAGTGAGGTGGAACTCGAAAAATCCGACCAGCCTCTCTTGCTTTTAGTTCACGCATCGACGGTCAAACGCAGTCGATCAAAGTTACGTCAAGCATAGTAGTCGCTCGGCAACAGCGCGTTGGACGCCGAGGAAATGCGCTCGCTGCCGTCGGCGCGAACAGTAGGATTTTGGTGACCCTCAACGCTGTGCAGAGCTTCCCGACCAAAGATGATGCCGAGCCATGTTGAGGCAACAAGACAACGACTCGTCTTGACATCCTCTCAAGAAACAAAAGCTCGTAATGCTTAGTGTATGCAAACTCTGCTAATCAACAATAGTGTCGTCCTGACGATGCTGATGCGGCCTATCGAGGTCTTGGCGATACTTCCTCTACGTGGTATGCTCTGCCTTTTCAATGGCTCGCACCACTCAGCAAATGCGGTGGAGGGGTAGGACAAAGGCCGGGTCCAAGAGGCTCTTGGATTCGGGCGTGGCTGTGAAATGCCGCCAGCTCTTGATGTCAAACACATGTATAACGCCGCGCACTCGCCATGTAAACAAGCCCGTCAACGCGGCTGACATGCGGTCCAAGTAGACGTCGCCGTCTACTGTCCAGTTGGCCATTTCCAACGAGTAGACACTCGTCGCATTGAGCAAGAGTGACGGTTTGGGTGGCGCCAAAAGATGCGGATGCCGTAGTCGCTCGACACAAGCCGCCAAAAAGACACAGCTGAGACAGAGGCCGACGTCAACGCCGACGCGGCGCCAAAGGCCGAGCTCGATGTAGCCACTTTTGCAGCTCAGAGCCACATCCATGTCAATGTAGTTGCAGCTCCGGCGCACGTAGGTCGTGTACTCTCGGGGGTCCTTGAACGACCAGGCTGCTGCGAATAAGCACGCTGCGACCGAGCTCTTCCAGGCGTAGAGTTGTGTGTACTGCCGCGTAACACAGCTGAAGAGGTCGTTGGCGATGTAGACCAGCCATGTGAGCTCGGACGAAGCGAGGAGCGTCGGGAACCACCCAAGCGGCGACACTTGAAAGCGAGCACCGACGCCAAATGCCAGTAGCTGTAGGGGCGGTGTGTTGAGCAGCCAAAGCGCCGTGATTCCTCGGATGATGAGCAGCGTTCGGCCAATCCACGCGTGGCCAAGGAGTCGGTTCACCGCGAAGAGGTTCATGCCTTCAATGCAGCCGTGGCAAACAAAGATGGCGTAGTAGGCAGCAACCCCCGCACCCACCATGATGGCACCAGTGACGTACCGGACGCACTGCTGACAGCTGTACGAGAGTCGCGTTGGGATCGCTGCCTCGGTGAGAGAGAGCGTTGCGAGGGGCGTGTAGCGAGATATCGATGTGACGGTGCCGCCGTCACCTTGGAACGAGACAACTTCCCGCTGACCGACGACCCACTCGGCCAAATAGTTCCAACCAAAGAACGTCCAGGAGCGGACGGTCAGATCCAGAATATTGATTCGGTACAGTTCGATAATGCCGCTGCGGTTGATGTACTGGGTCATCTCGATATAGAGAGATCGGGTGTCGACCTCGGCGGCGACAGCCAACGCTTGGAGCGTTGTTGAACCTGAAAAATAGGTCCTCGCGTAGGTGTATGACGCGCTGTAGATGGCCTCGCAGTTGGGCTCGGCGTAGACATCACTCGCACAGAAGGCTCCCAAATCGATAGTTGGCTCGATGCGATGCACTGCATCAAACGCAGCAAGTGCAAAGACGAGACCGGTCGTGGACGGGGTGAAAAAGTCCAGGTACCGCGAGCCGCATACCGCGTCCAAGCCAAATAATGCAAACAGGGCGTTGGAAGGCGGAGATCCCGGAAGGACGCTGCCGCACATGAGGTCACCCCCCACAAGGCGCAGACTGGCGTCGTTCAGTAAATGCTTGGGCACTTGACCGATGTATGTCTTGGCAGGCAGATGGAGAAATTGCCTCTGTGCTTCAAGGTTGGTGCTGGTCACAGTCGCGATCGCTTGCAGGACGTAGCGGTAGAGTGCGAGAAGCGACGTCGGACAGCTTACGAACACCATGTCGACAGCGCCAAATGGCCCCAACGAGCTATTATACAGCGCCAAACCAGCGTTGAGCGGCGACGAGAGCGTCAGATTCTCGAAGAGCAAACTCGCGCGTGTCGCGTTGGCAAAGGCAAAGTGGGGACTGTTGCGCAAGAGCGACAAGCCGCCGACGCTGGTCGCGTTATTGCTCACGGCCCAGAGGTCACTCGCGAGTCCCCAGTACATGCGATGCGACGTCTGGTAGTCGAGATGTACGGCGCCGCGGCGCTCACTGATAGGCAGCGTGTACGAGAGCCCAAACGGCGTCGAAATGACCATCGCGTCACTGAGACCCGTGTCTTTGAAGTTTTGCCACTGCAGCAAGAACACCGAGAGGCCATGGTTCACCCAGTATGCGACTTCTTCTGACACGGACAAGGTATTTGCTTGGACACGCTGGAGCCACTGACGACCTACTACGGACGCTGCCAGGTCGTTGCCGATGCCAATGTCGAACGAGGTACCCCAGCACGATCGCCATAAAGTCCAGTCTCGTACATTGCGCAGACTCGTCTCGAGATACCGGGCACCGTTGTGCTGACTGAGAGCTGCACACCGAACCTGTCGCTGGCTCGTGCTGGCCATCTCCCATTTCTGATCCAGGTCCAGCCAGCAGTACTGCGTAAACATCCACGGTAGTTGACACGGATGTAGGGCCCGGAGACCTGCCACCAGCTCGTGCAACGGCGTCGATGCATTGAAGAGGTACCGGCGCGCCACCGAGGGATACCACGCGACAGTGGTGGCCGACGTGTTGTACGACTGCAGTGGATCCCCGAACGCTGGGTCGTGCAGTGCAATTGAAGCGTCGGTGGACATGAGAAGCTGGCGGTTGAAAGTGTTGGCGAGGAAGGCGTGCATCCCAGTAGCGTTGAAGCCGGCCCAGCCATAGTCGTTGGCCAGCGCCGTCTCCAGGACGTTCAAGTACGCAGCGTTACTCCAGAGAGTGATGCCTATGTAGCCCATCCCCATAAGGCCAAGGAGGCGCTGCGCCGAGCGCATACCAAGCAAAGTCGGCCTGTCCAAAGTTGCGTTGGTCGGCTTGGTGGGCAGGGTTGGTGCGCTGAACGGCAGTATGGGCGACGGCTTGTCCGCGACAGGTTCCAGTTCATCAAGGTGGAGCCAGAGCCAGACCTTGAGATCAAACAAGTACTGCGTACCGTGCCATCGCAGCGGCACGATGCCGCACATGATAGCGTCAATCCCCAAAATGGGTCGCGTCGTCTGAGAGGCTGTCAGCGTCGACGGAGCCCTCGGTGGAAAGATCGCGCTCAGGTGTTTTCGGAATGTGTTAGGAGAGACACGGTGCCGCCAACGAGAAGATACCAGCGAGGCTGCCACCACCGAGCCAACGATGCTTAGAAGAAGTACACATCGATCCAGGTGGCCGACACGAACTGTTCCGCTGGAACAATACGTCATATAGTCCATATTGACAGCATAGCACTGACGATGCAGCGTCACCGAAAGATCAAGTGGGGAGCATTGGTCCAAGAGTACGATGACGAGCCAGACGACGCACGCCATTGGAAGTTGTCGCCACGTAGCGAGCGGTAGGAGCATGTCGTGAATCACGTGCACAAGCCAGAGAGACTCGAGAGCCAAGATACTCGAGAGCAGAAACGACCGCCGCGCTGCCAGGAGCCGGTTCAGTCCACTGGGTGTTGTCGTTGTATCGAGGGGGACTGTGGCGAGGCACAAGATGGCCGCTGCGCTGCGGAGGAGCAGAATGTTCCAATTGACATAGACCGACGCGACTAACGGCGTAAAGCTCGTCCACGCGGGCTCGACCTTGCCGCTGCAGCAGCGAAGCAGTAGCACCACAAGAGCTACCATGGCTAGAGTACTTGTGGTGATCGAGGCCGAGAGCCAGAGGTAGGGTCCGAACGCAGCCGGTGGCACGATCGGGTCCGAGACCATCGGAGCGTACAGGCCAGAGAGGAGCGTGTACGAAGTCACGTCGCCTCGAAACGAGACGACCTCGCGCAAGTTGAGCGCCCAGTCGTAGAGATAGGAGGCACCGAGAAATGAAAAGTCAGGTGCGAGGAGCAGCTGCTGGTCGATCGTGAGGGCTGTCTGGTTGGTGTACAAGATCTGGAGAAATCCCATGTCCAGCGATATAAGATCTGATAGCAACGCCGGGTTGAGCGGGGGTAGAGACAATGCACCATATAGCAAGCTGGCTTTGGCGAAAAGTCGCTGACAGGCCACAGAGTCGGTCGGAAACGAAGCGCAGACATCGCTCGTTGACACGGAGCCGCCGAGAAGCCAGAGAGCAAAGATAGCGTTGAAGGTGTGCCACTCGAGCGTCAACGGTCTATGGCTGCTGCAGTCGTCATCGAATCGAAACGTTTGCTGGACGAAGCTCTGCGGTCGTCCCAGAGTGCACATGGGATTGCCCGAGACAAAGCCGAGCTCGCGATGTCTCCAACGCCGAGGCGTCACCAATAGCGTCTCGCGGGACATGTCGACCGTTGGCAGCGCCGTCACAAGCGCTGGGATGAGAGCTGCGTCGAACGCTACGACCGCTGCGAGAAGGCGCGGTGGCGGCGGTACCCACTTGGCGTCAATGCTACCGAAAGGGCCAAGGTTGTCGTGGATGGCCTGTTGCACTGGTTGGAGTGGACGCCTGACCGCATAAGATTCAATTTGGTGCGGGTCAATGTCGCCAAAGTAGTTCAAAGTGCCCCGGACGAGACTCTGGTTGGACCCAATCGCGTACAAATCACTATAGAGTTGGTCGTACAGCACGCATGTCGTCCGTAGAGTCCATCGATCTTTGGTCGACGTCGTCTTGAGCGGCAACGACAATCTCTGACCGAGTGCGGTCTCGACCCAGATCAACTCGGATACGCCGATGCTGATGCCGGTGCCGTACTGCAGCGTGTAATGGTTAAGACCGTACGACACCCAGAGCGCCACTTCGTCTGCCTCGGGCGTCCACACATGCGTCTCTAGAGACGAGAGCCACGCGGCGCCTGCAGATCCGCTTCGTGCAATGGGATGCGCTATCGCCGACAGAAAGAGACCTTGGGTCGCGTCCAGAAAGCCGCTGAAATCAATGTTGCGAAGCACCGTCTCGAGGTGCACAGCGCCGTTTGTGGCTTCATACTGTGAGCATCGCGCTTGGCGCTTGGTAGTGTAAGCGAGCTCGTACGTCTTGTTGAGGTCGGCCCAGCAGTAGGGCGAAACCATCTTGACGACCTGCGTGGCGTCAAGGTGGCGCAGACCTCGCACGCCATCGAGGAGACGTGTGAGCTCTTGGTACATGATGAGGCGCGGATACGCTGGGCTCGTGCCTTGAAGTGACGGTACGAAGGCTGCTTGAGGTGCGAGGACGTCGATGGCGGCGGACCTTGAGAGAGCGAGGTGGTGGTTGAGGATGGCGACAAGGATAGGTGCTGCTGCGCTAAAGTTGGGCACGAAATAGTCGGTCTCGAGGTACGAGGCAAAGATAACGAGGGCGTAGGTGCTGAGACCAATCGAGGCCACGACAGAGAGCATGCCGCGGAGCTCGACGAGGCGGTGGTTACGCAAGTGGCGAAGCACGTGCGGGGCTGAAGGGCGGGAAATGACAGGACCCGTGGCCACGGACGGGCGAACGTGAATCTGCATTAGCGCCGATGCGACGAGGTGACCTGCGGTTGAAACACTAGTGCAAGCTGAGCTGACGAAACGGTAACGACGCCGTGCCAGTTACAGGTTTGTCGCTTAATGTTTCAAGTTGACGGTGGTGGCATGACGCCGCGCGTGGTGAGTAACCTTTGTCAAGGGTGCACCAAGTGTTGACGCAGCGCTCGTGCGTTGCGGTCAGCGCAAGACCATGAGCTGAGACCATATAAGCTAAGACCATGCTATGCACAACACGGCTGCTCAGTATATTATGGCTACGCGTCGTCTGATACCTGCATCACTGGAAGAGACTCAGCACTTGGGTACGCAAATGGGGCTCATGTGTTGTTTGCTTACAAAGACTCTGTCCAGCTACTGTTTTTTGGCGAGAAAGAGGCTGAGCTGGTCCACCAACTGCATGCGGTCGGCGGAACTCGCTCGCGTGATGGCGAACGCTTCGAGCTGCAGGCAGCGAGTACCGATAATGATTTGCGACGCCGGCTTGCGGCAGAGCTCGTAGATGATCTCGACAGTGCCCACAATCAGCAGCGCGGCGCCAACGCTCAAGCCGCCGCCAGGATAGTAGGAATCATGTTGTCATAACGAAGAAGCGGTATGCCAATGATTGAGACAACATGACGATGAACTGAAGGAGCTTGACGAACCAACTCTGGATCGTACCGGACGACTCGCACGACGGTGGCAGCGGGCAAAAGCTGAAACGTGTAAAATCGATAGGTGGACCCTCTTTACTGTATTTGCTATTTGTATACCGAGCGTGGAAGATGTGAACTGAACCAACGATCCGAGAAGCCCTCGATGATTTTCTCTTCGCATTGAAATCATGCATTGAAATCGCCCATTCTAGCTGGAGAAATCGCCGTCGCTAAATGTGGCACATCACTGTTTATTCGTGGCATGTGCCGCAATCTATTTTGACAACGCATAATTATCGCTGCATGCCTCGTACGCCGAAGTGGAGTAGCATTTCATGACCCCCAAAGAGTACTCTCTTACTCTGCCAAGTTGGAGCGTTTTCATTTTCCAACTCGATTTGGCGCACAGAGCGGCTCGGCGAGCTGGCATGGTGGTTTATAATCGCGTGTGATTGGTCTAAAATCCAAAAACAATAGCCAATGGAATGCGTGAAGCGCCAAACCGGCACGGCCGATACTCTCGGAGGACGAGTTCACAGCGGCCTGATGATCCAAATCAAGTGGGGCCGGTCGTGAAGATTGAGCTTCGGGTTTCTCGTTTCTCACTCAGGTATAGGTGTTCTGACAAACAACAGTAGCAGCCGGGCTACTCGAGCACTGGACAGAGGGAAGAAGAGGGAGACTGACAAAAGAGCGCGTCAGGAGCCCAAAACGACCCGACCCGTAGGTCTGGAATTCCAGATGTATGAGTAGCTCAGCGCGCTCGAATACAGCGTAGATGCGAGGGAGTAGACACCCCAAGCATCCAGCTGTCCAGCATCATTTGATTGTCCTGAGATCTTCTGCGTCGACTAGTCACCAGCTTCGTTTGGATTGGCCGAGACCAACCAATCCGTGTAGCCCAATCGAATGGCTAATTCCACACACATTGGGCTGGCGCCAAGAGCGATGCAACGCTGTCCCTGGACCTTTCGGGCTTTCAGATAGGCCCTAGCGGTCTCACTTGATCCACGCGGCTGCAGATTATTCGCGTTGTTGGTGCGTCAGGCCTACATTTCTGTGTTTTTTGTTCTCGTGGTTGGCGGCAGCGTGAAACAAGCATGTTATTATTACGAGTGTGTTAAAAAGCGCTCGGAATGGCTTGATTGCATTTTTGGGTGGAACGGTTGGGCAAAATGGGGTACTACAGCGTCGGCGCGCTCATCGCGGAGGAAGAGCGGGTCCAATGCGTCTTCCAGACAGATGCAACCGACTGCGGCTTCCTCGACCCATCGAGCCTCGGGAAGGACCTCGCGATGAACACGAAGCTCGAGCTGCCGCTGTGGATGGCGTCGGCGCTCGCCCGCCACAACACGGTCAAGGTACCCGACCACTCCATGTGCGGGCGCTCGAAGTCGCATCATGCGCTGTAGACGCTCGTGCCCACGTGCCTCAACAGCCGCTTCCGCAACGTCGTCAAGGCCGGGCCGTCGGCCGCCAACCTCCGGGACATGAACCCGTATTACTTTGAGGTCGGGAAGCAAGTGCTGCCGCTCATCGAGGACGAGGACGAAGGCCGCGCGATTGACGAGATTCTGCGCGTCGCATTTGGCGGAGAGCGCTACAAGGCGATCCTCGACCAGTCGATGAACTCGCACGACGAAGACACGACCGAGTTTACGCGCAAGCTCACCGAGTTCGAGAAGGACCTCTTCCTCGCGGGCGTCGACGACGCCGAGGACTTTTTGCGCTGGAAAGGCCGCGAGAACGGACTCATCGCATGCGCCAAGGTTATCCAAATGAAGAAACGCAAGCGCGACCAGTAGGCTAATACACAGGCATGCTGATCTCTCTCGGAACCGCCTCATATTCACGGCTACCACCCGTCGTCCTGCAATGACGCTGCCTACGTAGCGACGATTCTTCCTATTCACTCGCTCGTCCGACCACGGCGGTGTGGGGACGTAACTTGCAGCCCCGCCTTGGCTCGGCCGTGAGCTGCTCCAGGCGTCGAGCATGGGGCTCGGTTGCGCAGTTTCCAGGGGTCCTCGAGAATCAACGGCCATCGGCCCCACCGACCGCCATCTCGACTTGAAGACTGCTAGCGTTGGCAAGTGGTTTCGCTCCGTCAATGTCTCAGATTCGGCTCAGTTGCGGCCACGTCTCCTGCACGAAGCGTCGTCGTGCACCCTCTTGTCAAACTGGTGCTGGATCGATGGCACCAGTCGGATAGCTCGTCTGTATAGAGCCCATCTAGCCCGCATATAAGGCTTGCTGGAGGTGAGCCCAGCCTGGTATTCACTGCGAAGGTAGGGCAAAGCTGATCTTTGACAACAAGCAATTCAGGTGTCGTCGATAGAGGATGAAGGAGTATTTACGTAGCGACTACGAGCGTCGAGATCAACGGAACTGCGTCTTGAGCACCATGTAGACACCGTCGACCGGGTCTTCCTCCTTGTCGCAGATCGTCCGCAGAATATCGCGCAGCAGCGCCTTGTCTTCGTTCGTGATCAAAAACTTTTTGAGGCGCTTGATCAAATCGCGCGTCTTCATGCGCCCGCCAAAGCGAATGAGCTCTTCCTGAACACCCGCCTCGGTCAGCTTGAGCTGCGTCGACGTCTTGGACTTCTTGTTGCTCGAGTCGTCGGCCTTGTCGTCCAGCGCACGCTTACCAGGTGCGGGCTTGGCCACGGCCGCCGGCTTGGTTTCGACCGGCGCTGCCGCCGCATCCGCCGTGCCTTCCGCGGGCTTGTTGGTGATGAGGCTGCCATAGTCGTCGTAGTCGTACTTCTGCGCACCGCCCGACTCCTTGTCGTCATCGTCGTCCGACTCCTTGTCGCCATTCTCGACCGCACCATCCTTCTTGCTCGCCTCCTGCGTGCGCTTGAGGAGCTCGTCGAGGGACACGGCGGCCTTCTTGTCCTTGCTGCCGTCCTCCATCTCGTCATCGCTCGACTCGGACTCTGCCGCGACGCCCTTGTTGCCACCTTCAATCTCGTGCCCGCTCTCGTCGTCGTCAAACACTTCGTCAAAGTCACCGCCATCGTCACCGGTCGGGTCGCCTTCGGCCGCCGTCTTGCGCGGTCGGCGGCGTCCGCCCTTGGTCTCGGCCACGGTAAAGATGTCGTCCGACTTGGCGGCAGCCGCGCCCCCGGCCGACTTGAGCGCGCCCGTCTTGATGCTCGACGTCGGCACGACCTCCGTGTCGTTCTTCTTCTCGCCGGCGAGGTTGTGGTTCATGAGCCAGCGCTCGACAGCGCGCTTCTTCTCGTTGTTGAACTCCTCGGCCTCTTCGAGCGTCAGCGTGCGGTAGTTGAGCGGCTTCTTGAAGCGGAACCACTGTTCGACCGGAACGACCTGGAACTCGTTCTTGTGCGGCGTCTTGACCATGAGCATGTACGTCGATGTGACGCCACCCTCGACGGTCCCCGTAAACTTGGTCTTGCTCTCGTTGTCTTCGATGATCCAGTTTTTGATGCGGTTGTCCTTCCGGCGACGACGGCGGCGCTTCCGGAGCGCCGGGTTCCAGCCCACGGGCTCCTTGTCCTTCTCTTCGTCCTCTTCCGGCACCTTCTCGGGCTCCTCGTACATGACCACGGGCTGCGGGCACTTGCTAAAGTTGGGCAGCGTCGGCTCGTTGAAGCGGCCGACGTTGTACTTCTTGATCGACGGGATCAGGCGCAGCGTGTATTCTTCCTCAAAGTCATCTTCCTTGGGCGCACCGAGCGCCGTCATGGGCGGAGGAAGGCCACGCCCGGCGCCAGCACCGCCAAGGCGGCCACGCCCACCGGTGTCACGACGGCCCAGCGGGATCATGCTCTTCGTCTGGCTTGGGCTCGGCTTCGCAAAACGAACACTGGCCTTGTCTGTGGTTTGCCAAAATGGCGTCCGGTTAATTGATTATCTGCCAATCATGCCACGTACACGTCCGGACAACCATTCTCATTCGTTTTGATTGGCCATAAGTCGGCGGTGGATCCTTTTTTACACCAATGGCATCCAGTTCCACTAGCAGCCCCATGTCGGCCCTCCTCGGCGCCGAGTACAGCGACAGCAGCAGCAGCGACGACGAAGCCGCGCCAACGACGGCGCCCCGTGCGGTGGCCAAGCAATCTGGCATCGCGCTGCCGTCGGTCGACGATGTCTTTGCGACCACACAGCGCCCGACCTTTCTGGACAAGCCCGTCGCCGCTACGATGAACGTCTTTGACGTCGAGGAGAAGCCCGTCGCCGCTACGATGAACGTCTTTGACGTCGAGGAGAAGCGCGTCGCCGGCAACGACGACGACGACGCAGACGACGACCGCGATGCAGCAGCGCCACTGTCCAACCAACCTACGTCGCCGAAAGGCCGTATTGTCAACAGCATCGAAGAGTTTCCAGGGCTCTCGTCGCCGACACGGAGCATGCCCAAGAAGCGGACGCGCGGCCAGCCAGCGACCGCCGCCCCATCCAAGCGCAAGGCCGACGACAAACCATCGGGCAAAGACCGTGTCAAGGCGCAGCGGCTAAAGGGTCAGTCGGGGATTGGCAGCGACTTTCGCGGCTGGAAGTCGGAGACCGAGATGCAATTGCGGCAGCAATACGATTAAGAAAAAAAGTATCAAGTTGAAACTCGCGAGCAAAAGTAAATCCTAGAGCGATTCGAGCGTCTCGTTGATGTCGAGGGCCGTGAGCTTGGCGATGTTGTCATCGCAGTACTCTGGGAACGACGTCGTCTCGAGCGCCGCCAGCTTCTCTTCCAAGTACTTGGCCTGGCTCGCCATGCGGTCCTTGTCCTTTTGCTTGAGGTTGAGCATCATTTGGTCCGCGAGCGCCTCTTCATCCAGCGCCGTCTCGACCAACATGGCCGTCTCGTCAAGCAGAAGCGGGTCCGAGTGCGCCGGTTGGTTGCCTGCCGACGACGACGATGACGACGCAGGTACCTTCTTGACCTGCTGCTCGCGGACTTGCATCCACAAGGTCCACATCTCGTCAATGGACCGCGGCGCTTGCTCGAGGAGCCAGCCCATTTGCCGACGGGTCGTGTCCAACACCTAACACCACATACATCGACTTCATTGCTCTCGCAACACCAAGACGTACGGGGTTGAAGCCCATCTGCGTGGCGCCCGACCGGAGCCAGTGCAAGTCGAGCACCATGAACGACATCGAGAAGAGCTTCTCGAACGCATGCTCTTCGTCAAAGACCTTCCAGAACGGCGTACGCGACACGCGCTCGGCCACTTGCATCTGCAGCACCGTGTCGACGCCCGTCTCGGCGTGCAGGATGAGCTTTGAGCTGCTCGCGGGCACTTGGTCGAGCATGAGGAGCTTGATGAGCATGCGCATGACGTTGATGGCCGCGACAGGAAACGGATACCGGCTCCCGCCCGGCTGCGCATTGCGCGTCATCATGTTCTACTCCCCATTACATTGTCCGAATGCAAAGTGGACACATTGTCGTACCTGCGCCTTTTCCTTGTACTCGTGGACAAAGAACGCGAGGCACTCGAGCGAGAGCAAGCCGCCGCCGCGGAAGCCGCCGAGCGGGTCCTTGGTGTGGAACCCGCTTGCGAGCCAGCGCGACGAATGCAATAGCGCGGTCACATCCACTGACTCGGCCTTCTCGAGCGCGAGGTTGGCATTATAGTCGGAAGCAGTCTCGTCAAGCGGGAGGAGACCGCTCCAGAGCGTCCGGAGGAGCGACACGTGGTACGGCTTGGTGACGTCAATGCGCTCGGCGAGGCGCAGCCGAACCTTCTCCATGTGGCCGACCTTGACCTCAAGCGCCGCGCGATGCGTCGCCATCTCGTCGCGAATGTCGCGCAAAATGGCGTCTTGGTGCGTGATGAGAAGCTCGAGCACGAGTGCGCCGTCTTCGGCCTGCTGCTTGAGCTTGCGCAGCGCCTGGACTTCGGACGCCATGCGCTCGGCCTCTTCGCTCGGGTACTCGCTGTAGAGCTACACCCATCGTCTGTCAAACACCGGCATGTAGGACGTATCGCGTACATTGGAAGGAAACCGATGCTTGATAGGGATGTGCCCAGCAAGCGGGAAGCGCCGGAACGCTGGTTCGTCGAGCTCGGAGAAGCGAAAGCTGCGTGTCGGACGAAGCAAGATGGGCGCTAAGAGCAGCGACAACGTGTGCAGTTCGAGCCCGCTCTTGTGTTGAAACTCGGGCGTGAACGCACGGGCAAAGAGGTGCAGAAGACGCTCGAGAAGCGGCTTGACGTACCACGGGAGGTCGTTCACGAGGGCGCGGAGGCTCTTGACCTGCGTCACTTCATCCATGGCCATGTTCTTGCCAATGGAAACGAAAGCATCGAGGCGGTCTTCGGTCAAGAGTGCTTCCGGGAGCTCCCAGAGGTACTGCAGCAGCACCGAGATGACCTCGTGCGGATCGATCGCCATGCTCTTGTGGAAGCCACCGAGCTCTTCGATCGCGTCGCGCAGGTCGAGGACGTGCTCGGACGCCAAGTGGACTTGAAAGAGCCCCGGCGTCGCCAGCTTGCGGTGCAGGTAGCACACACACGCTTCGACGACATCGGGGAGCCCGAGCGCCGTGTCGAAGCGCGCCAAGCCACAGAGGAATGGGTTGCAGACCACTTCGAGGAGCGGTGCGCCAAAGACGTCGTACTCGGGTAAGCCAATCTCGAGAAAGCGCAGCACGGCCGACGTCGCATCGTCCAATGCTTGGCTCGTCTTGGCCCGCTTGAGGACGTCGGCGAGCGGGTTGCCGTTGTTGGACGTGTCAAACTTGGCGTTGAGCTGCCGATGCGACATGAGCTTACTCGCAAGGAGGTTGCACTCGTAGTCTTCGCCCGAGAGCCGGACGCGGCCCTGGATCATGTCTTCGGGGTCGATGAGCTCGGCTGGCGGCGCCTCGGCGATCTGCGGCACAGGCTTTGGCAGCGGCGTGTTGAAGGGCTGAATGTCCGGCGACAAGTCGAGACGCATGTCGTTGACCATAAACCCGAACGAGAGCGTATCGAGGCCGTCGAGAAGCGACAAGAACGTAGCGATTTCTTCCTACGCCGCATTCCCCCATTGAGCTATCAACTTGAAACGTTGATAATACCTTTTGGCGAAAGAGCGCGTACTCGGTAAAGTAGGACATGAGGAGGTCGTCGTTGGCCTCGTTGAGCGTCACGCGCATGCACTCGAGAAAGATGTGCGTGTTGAGCGCTTGGCGAATGAACGCGCGCGCCTTCCCTTCGTCTTGCTGGACGTTGGAGAGATTGTTGGCCGTGCGGACGCATGCGAGAAAGCCGCGGACATTGCGCGGCAGCTCGGGCTCGAGCGACGACGTCGCAAGCTGGACCGCTTGCTTGGAGAGGTTGGCGCTGCCGGCACCGTCGACGCCATGGGCCATGCGCTGCTGGTGAATCGCGCCGAGCCGCGTGCACGTCCATTTCAGGAGGCCGAAGAACTTGACGCTTTGCGTCTCGTCGTTCTCGACGCGGCGGAGGCCATGAGAGAAACACCGGTCGAGGTTCGCGCAGAGTTTCGAGACAGCGGGGATGTCGTCGTTGAGGATGAGCACCTTCTTGTTGTTGTCGTCGACGCTTTCCATCGTCGACGATGCGATTGTGGCTTGGTTCACTTGCTTTTGGCTCTCGGCGAGAAGCTGGAAGACCTCGGTCACGGACGCCTTGAGGTCGTCGAGGATCACACCGCGCTGGCTGCGGCTAAGCATGCGCAGCTTGGCCTGGCGGCGCTCGCGCTGGAAGCGCTGCTCTTCCGTTTCTTCGACCTCGGCGGGTCCGCCGCCGATGTACGAGCTGAGTTGCCGAAGGAACTCCATCTCTCCTGCCAGCGAACCGACGATTTCGAAAGTGCAAAGATCGCGAGCTTCCAACTGAAAGGCCATTGGTCGAAACTACGCATTTCGAAATTGGAAACTACGAGCCCATTGGCTGCATTTCAGTATATTCGACTTTTTTAAACCAATGGCCTCGACCGGATCTTTCGACGCAAGCCGAGCGCCGCCGGCAGCCGACGACGATGAACATATGAAGCGCAACTGTATTCATGCCGATGTTAATACCCGCGCTTCTCCTTGAGCTTCTTGACTGCCTTGGGTGCCGGGAGGTCCACGGGCGTGGCGCCGCCGTAGAGAACGTAGTGGTCAATGTCGCGTGTTTGCGACAGCTTGTCGTGGCCGGGGGCCTTGGAAATGACGTGGCGGTCGCAGACGCCGCCTCCGTTGCGCGCAAAACAACAGCAGCAGTACGAGTACAAGTTGAACTTGGTCGGGACGTTGTCCTTGACCCACGTGAGCGCGTCGTTGGCGTCGCCTTCCTGAAACGGGTAGTTGGCCCAGTCGTGCTTCTCGAGACTCGGGTTGTTGTCGACCTCGCCCACCATGTGGTTGCATGTGTTGAGGTAGATGCGCGGGCGCGCGCCTTCGCAGTGCCACTCCTCAAAGACGACGTCCATTTGGTAATGGTACATGAGCGAGAACCAGTTGCAGATGTTGCGCTTGTCGCCTTGGGCCCATCGTTGGTTCTAAACGCACGAGAACGCATGAGCTAGTTACGTAGCCTCCATGCAAGCACGTCGTACGCCCGAGTGATCGCCGGTATAAATACTGTTCCAGGGCCGGACCGACTGTGGCGTCAAGTCGACGCCTCTGAACTCAAGGTAGTTGATGTCGGCCGTGCGCTCGTACGCGTGGCGGTTGAAGGACCGGTACAAGAGCGTGGCAAAGCCATTGTGCTTGCGCTCGTCGCCGCGGTTGTACGACGACTCGCCCGCAAAGATGATGCAGAGCTTGCAGTGGAGCTGGCCCGTCGAGCCATGGCGCTCGAATGCATACAGGATCTTGATCAGGTGGTTCTCATTCTCGAGGTCGACCTTGGGCTGCACGAAGATGGGCAGGCAGCGGCGCAGCCACGTCAGCTCTGGCGACTCGCCGTTCACCGACTTGTCGGCGAGGCTGTACAGCGCGGCCATGCTGCGAAAAGCCAACTAATCGTTCGGATTTCGAGTGGCATCCGTTTCGTAAGCCCGGACCAAAGCCGGAGAGCATACAAAAACCTATATAAAGGCTGAAACGGCTGGTGCAACAAAGTTAGAATTCGGACACAATATCCTACCGGAAAGCAAAAAGTCCTTTTTAGAGATCAAGTGAGATTTCCGGTCGGCTTTTTGAGGCAGGACGAGCGCGACACTCGCACCTTGGCGCGTCGCGTCGACGTGACACCCGCTTCACTAAACACGCAACACGAAATAGCACGCTAGCGACTAACTCCAACTAACTAACTACCACCATGGACGACGGAAGAGTAAGTTCATTGTAGATCATTGGGATATACACTGTGGCGGAAGCCTTTGCGATGGCCACGACTAGTGCAGCAGTGTCTAAATGCAGAGCTAGTCGGTGGGACGACCGGGAGGTTGACTCTGATGACCATCGTCCCGCCCTGGACGCAATACCCCAAGACAAAGATGTATAGCAACGCTAAGTAGTTAAGGTCTTGTACATATCGTGTCCTACTTGGACGGCGTCGCTTTTTGGTGCAGCATCTCGTCGTTCAAATGACTTGTGTGGAAGCTCAAAATCACAAAGGCCCAGAGGTGTAGCAGCACCAAGTAGCACACACACGCCACGCGGGCTGCGGGATACGCTCGAAGGAAGCGTCCGAAGAGAAACAACTGCTTGTCCACGGCGCCAACTAGCCAAATCTGCGTGAATCACAGCACCGAGCATACTCCCCGCATACCTGCATTCAAGACACGATTGTGCTGTGGTCGATGTGTGTTCTGGTACACGGGCAACCCGCGCTTGCGGCCCGCCTCGAGATCCAGCGACGTCTACGCACGCGTGACGCCCTGTTCTTTGCTCGTGATGCCACTGTTGTACCTCTTTGTGCGCCCGGAGCTCATTGAAGCGCATCTCGAGCGACGCGTAGCGACCGCGAAGGCCGTCAAGCTGTTCTTGCTTCTCCAAGAGGCGGTGCGTCATGGCTTGGAGCTGGCTCTTGTGTGCGACGTCGTCGTCGGCGATCGACGACGAGCGTCGGGGCTCGACAGCGACGACAGGCGACGGCTTCGTCGCTTGCTTTAGCGCTGTCTGAAGCGCCTCGGTGTGCTGGCGGTCCTTCTCGAGCAGCGTGCCTTGCAGCAGCGTGAGCTCGCGGCGGAAGGTCGCCACTTCCTGCTCGTGCAACTGCGCCTTCCGCGTTTCTTCGTAAAGCGCCTTCTTGGCCGCGGCCAACGCGTGTGCTGTCTGCTGCAATTCCGCGTGCACCGGCGCAGGGTGCAGCGTCGCCACCTACGTCGTACTTTCGAGCGATAGAGACGAGGCGGCAGCGTACGGTGGTCGACTTGTCGCCGAGTTGACGCTCGAGTGCGGCGACGTCTTGCGTCAGCTGCGCGTTCGTGGCTTCGAGCTGGCACTGCCGCGCGTACATCGACTGCTTGGCGTCGGCGTGGTCCTTCTTGAGCGATGCGATGAGCGTTTGCGCCTCTTTGAGCTCGACCTGCGCCGAGAGCAGCTGTTCGTGGACGCGGGCCTCGCCGCTATTCGTACGTGTTCATATCAAGTTGAAACATTGAGATTCGACTACCTCGCCGCTTGGGTCCACGCCTGGTCCTTGTTGTTTCGGATCTCGGCGAGGGCGTGACGCACCGCGTCGAGGTCGGCTTGTTGTCTATCGTAGGATCAACCTGAGCGACAGATCGGTATAGAGAGCCTGCGAGTACGCTGCGTGCGCCGTTTTGGCTCTGTCGAGATCGGCCTGGATGGCTTGAATGTGACCGTCTTTCATGGCCAGTGCGGTCGTAAAGCCTTCTTCGTCACTGGCCTTTTCTTGCTTGAGCGTTGCAATCTACCACGCGCCATGAGCCATCGCAAGCGCGACGACGCCGACAACCTCGGTCTCGAGCGAGGTGATCTTGGCCGTGCACTCCTTGTCGAGCGCGTCGAGTTCGTCTTCGCACACGCGGTACCGCTCGTGGCTCGTCGCCAAGTGGCGCTCGACCGCGACCAAGTCGGCCTTGAGCTTTGCGTTTTCTTTGCGTAGCCTAAATTCGCAGTCTTTGCACCCTCTTCCTGGCAAAGGCGACGCACCGTGTGGTTTCGTTCTTGGAGAGCGGGAGGTCGGGGCCCCGGCTTGGCGGCGAGTGCAGCGGCGCCAGCGACCGCGACGACGACGACGACAGCGGCATGTCTTCCATGATAAGACCGCTGTTGCTCTCGTTCTCCACTTCGCTCCACTCCGAGTACGAGTCGGACTCGGGGACCTCGCCCAACGCGCTTGCCGGCGCCAAGCTCGCATGCGACAAGGCCCGTGGGCCAAAGCCACTCTCACTCTAGGAGGCACGATTGAAGAAATGAGAACGCAGGCGATCGTAGCTGTACCCGCGCATCGGCCTCGTTCATGCGCGTCTCGTCTGCACCTAGTGGCGCACCGTAACGCACCGGCCACAACGCCGATGACCATGCGCACCTGCTTCGTCGTGGCGAGATTTGCGCAGCCGATCCTCTAGACGCGATGGTTGCTTGAGCCGCGCAAGGCCCATGGACGGCGGCGTACCTGCGATCGGCTTGAGCTTCCCAGCGGCCTTCTGGTCGACCGACTCGAGGAGCTCGCCCGCGCGCTGGAGCGACGTGCTGAGCCACGACGCCATGATCTCGCCGACGTTGGGAATGAACGCAAAAAACTGATCCAAAACCTGGCCACCTCTGTAATCCAATACCTCTTTCAATACATATATTTAGGTACCCTTTTCTTCGATAACCTGTCACATTTAATATTTGCCAGTCAACTCTTACGTCCAAGTCCAAGTTCTGTCGCATTGGCGAGCCGTGCGATCCCAGTCCGAGTTTGGTGCCACTGGTAGCATGCATAGCGCCAAGTACGATGGCAACGTACGTGACGATATGCTATCACCAAGGACCACGAGGTCACAGAGCGTGTATATGTGTGAGATGCTACGGTCAACTCGTCCACACCATCTGTCTCATCCTCAGCAAGTGATGATTAAGCTATTGTCAACGCCCGATGGCGCACCACTTACAGCCTGGAGCTCACTGAATGATGCTGTTCTTGGAGGTCTCGAGTACGGTCCGTCGCAGCGCCAGGGACGTGATCAAGATCGAGAGCCTACGCCGGCATCAAGTGAGCACGCCATGATTCGTCCATCAACCACGTACGAGACGATGGCAACGATGAGCCCTCCGTAGGCCAAGACGCGGCTCACGGACTTCCAGAGATTGAGGAAGCTGCCTCGGCACTCGCCGTATGGGGCGCCTTCAAAGTAGATCCTACCCGATCGTACAACCATGAGCCACAAAAGCAGTGCGGGCGATGTCTACGCGGAGTTGTTGGTGGTGTTCTGGAGGTATGTGACGCAGTAGGCTGTCGAGACAGCGTTGAGCGAGCAGTTGGTCTGGGACCACGTGAGAAAGTCGGCGTAGTCGGCGTAGTCAAACTTGGCGCAGAGCGCGCAGGTTTCGTTGAGCTTTGTCTCGAGCGCGACGTTGGTGATCTTCATCTGCGTCGAGTTGCACACTTGGTTCCAGCCCTGGAGCTGGCTAAAGAGCGGCCGCACGAGCGCCACTAACGACGCATCTTGCAGGAAGAGGTCGAGCGACGCCGTCACACTGCCCTGCGAGCAGTAGTACGCGACTTGGCCGTCGCAGTACATCTTGTTGAACTCTTTCGCGACCACATCTTCCTTCGCCTGGAGCGTACGCGGCGAGTCGGCCCACGTGTTGGCCGTGCTCAACGAGTAAAAGCCGCCGACCGTGATGGCGCCAAAGAGGAAAAAGTTGATGACAAGGCCCGCCGTGTACACGAGCAGCATGTGCCTAGCCAGCATTTCGTCGACTCAGCTCAGGTACCCTAGGATCTCGTACCGGTTGCGGGCCCAGGCGCCGAGGCAGCCGAGCAGCGACACGATGAGCACGACGACGCCAAATATAAGGAGCACAGTGAACGTCGTGTTCTGCACCCAGGCGTAGTTGGCCTGGAACATCTTGGTGACGCCAATGTTCTTGACCCAGAGCGTAAAGTAGATGAGCATGCCGGCGAGCATGATGAAGACGAGGTTCACGAGCATCACGAGCACCTTGGCGACACCCGTGAAGACGCTCGGCCGCTGCGACGGCTCAAAGTCGTAGGCCGACCGGCCCGGCGCGTCCGACGGCCGCGTATCGCCGTACCCGTCGTGGTGGAACATGCTACAAGCCAAATGGCAATGGCGTGCTGCCAACGTTCGTCCAAATTTATATAGAACAACGTATGCGAATGGCTGGCTTTTTTCGCACACGCATTCCCTTAAATCAAATGCTTTTGCCACCAACGCGTTATATTCTAGCCAATCCACGCCACATGTGGACGCCCTACCGACTTGGTTAAGGCAATTACAAACCCAGCTGCGATCGGCGCGCAGGTATCCGGACTGTCTACTCGGCCTTGGTCGCCTTGGCCGGGAGCGTGAGCAGCGGGATCTGGAGGTGGGCGCAGATCTCAAAGACGACCGAGAGCATGTAATGAAAGTAGATGAAGAGCACGATGCCGCAGTAGCCCGTCAGCGCCACGAGCGGCGGCACGGCCGCAAAGGCCTCGACCCTAGTACATGCTTGTGAGTGGCCATCGCAGCCAGCATCTTCGCCTACTGCGAGTACGTCGCTGCCAAGAGAGCAACGAGCGGGAAGAGGATGCGGAACTGCGGCGTGAACGGCACCTTGCACATATGGCTCACAATCATGCGCGACTAGACAGAGCGCTGAGCCGGCGCGAGCACACGTCCGTCCTTACCGAGAACATGACAAAGCTGAGGCCAATGGGCACGAGGAAGAGGAGCGGGTAGGCATCGTACTGCGGGCGGTAGGCCGCAATCAAGAGGTAGCCGGCGAGCGTGACCGCGAACGGCGGGAAGAGCTGGGCCAACGCGACGGCCTTGGAGACCTAATGCAACCCATGAGGGTTTGCCACATGCGACAACTCGGTCTCGTACCTGCTTGTTGCCAAGCTCTTCGCCTTGGAGGTGGTCGGCCGGCGCGTAAAAGACGTTGGTGATGCTATGGATGCATGAGATAGCGCGTCCTCGCAGTAGGAAGAGGTAATACTTGGTGTAGGAAAGAATGATGTTGCTCAGCACCAACGAGACGACGAGGACTTCGGCAAACGTGTACGGCGTGTAGGGCACCTCGAGGCGCCAAAAGTCACCGCCTAAAAGACGTGGCCATCAGCGTCCAAAGGAAAGAAGACAAGTTGTCGTACCGACTGCCGCGGTCAGCAAGTGCACAAAGACAAGCACGAGTTGGCCTTCGGTGACGCCAAAGTAGCCATTGCCGCAGCTCATCGTGCCAGTGTGGTACTCTTCCCTACGGTCCGATTCGCATACATTGCGCACATGTGCAGTCGCTGTACCATTGCGCGAGGTAAAAGGTGACGGAGACCGTGCAGATCGTCGCGTACGCCGCGTACGACGGGCCGAGCTCGAGCGCCGCGACCGCGCTCAACATGTTGATGAGCGTGCTCAGCGCATCGCAGCCTACAAAAGTGCAATGTGAGCTAAAGCTAAAGCGACGCTTGGATCGCAGACCGTGGTCAAAGAGTTGGCCGAGCGGGCTTGACGAGCCCGTGCGACGCGCCTGCTTGCCGTCAATGGCGTCGAGCGTCTGGTAGACAAAGAGCCCGAGACCGCAGACGATGTAGGCCCACGCGGGCGCGGCGCCGATGAACTGCGGGCAGATCGCGAGGAGCGAGCCGGTCGTGACGGCCATGATGATCGTGCCCGTGAGTGTCACGAGGTTGGGCGCCATCCAGAGCGGGAGGAGCTCGACCATAAAGTTCCAGTAGTGGTTGAGCTGGAGGTCCAGCCACGTGTACTGGCCGCTACCATGCGCGAATAAGATGCCGATAAGAAGACGGATACGAAGATGGACGTACGGCTTGTACTTGTACGCGGCGATGCCCTCGAGCGCTTGCTTGGAGAGGATACCCATGGAATCAATTTGCCCTTTTTCGCAACTGGCAGAAAGTCCCCTCCACGACTTTGAACCGATGGGAAAGTCCCTCAAAACAACGCTGGGTCGATGGTCACGTCACTTCAACCGCGTGGCGCCCACGAAAACGTTGAGATCGTCGCGATCTGCAGCAACGCTGGTCGCCTGCGACGACTGGACGAAATCGCATTGTGCCGATCGCTTTACAACTTTACTTGTTAACCCAGTGCGACTCTGTCGGCGGTGTTCCCAACCCTGTCGGAGGATGCGGAGCGTCACGCGCTGCATTCCAGCTGCCGCAGTGCTATGCGACCGGCGTCCCCGTCGCTGCCACTGTATGACCTCTTGTATACGAGTAGGGCTGGCTTCGTAGTCGCAGTCAACGCAGCTGCGAGGCAATTTTTGACTGCGATAAGAATGATTTTCAACCAGCGTAGGAGCATGGGCAGTATCGCGTGGTCTTGTTCAAGGCAATATCTACTCTGCAACCAAGAGAATCGTTGGCGTGCTGGCTTCTAGTCGGAAACCGGTACGAAGAAGAGGGTGTGAAGGTACTTCGCGAGTGATTACCTCGACAAGGAGCGTCGACGGAATGCTGATGACGGGCAATTCCTTCACAGCAACACCTTTCCACAACCGCAGTGGTCCCTCGATGCGTCGGCGACGTATTTCTCCGGATAATCGTTTCGCCGGATAGAAGCGCCGGGAAGCGTGGTGAAGCGCACAACACGAGCAGCACAACCACATTGCACATGGCCGAGAAGGACAAGTGGAAGCACTTTAGCCGCGGCGCCATGGCCGGCGGCCTCGCCGCCATCCTCTTCCAGCCCTTCGACGTCACATGGCCGAGAAGGACAAGTGGAAGCACTTTAGCCGCGGCGCCATGGCCGGCGGCCTCGCCGCCATCCTCTTCCAGCCCTTCGACGTCATCCGCACGCACCAGCAAGGCAGCTTTGCAAGCCGTCCGAACCTCACGGTGCGCGAGAGCGTGCGCCGGCTCGCGTCCGAGTCGGGCGTCGCCGGGCTCTGGCGCGGTACGACGCCGACGCTACTGCGTGTCTGCGGCGGCGCCGGACTCTACTTCTCCACGTTGCATCAGCTGGACGCGCAGAACCTCAACGTCCTCGGCTCCTTTTGTGCCGGCGCCTTTGCGCGGTCGTTTGCGGGCTTTGTCATGTCGCCGCTCACAGTCGTCAAGGCGCGCATGGAGTGGGCCGCGCCGTCGCACGACAAGGGCGCGATCGTTGCCGAGATGCGCCGCATGGCCGCCGAGCACGGCATCCGCGGCTTTTACCGCGGCATCATCCCGACACTGATGCGCGACGTGCCATTCTCTGGCTTGTACGTCACGCTCTACTCGCGCCTCAAGGCCAGCGTCGTGTGCGCCGACGAGCACCGGGTGGCTGCCAACTTTGCGTGCGGCATCGTTGCCGGCGTCGCGTCGACGATCATTGTACACCCCGCCGACGTTGTCAAGACGCGCATGCAGCTGGATACGCAGGCCATCACCGTGCGTGCAACGTTGCGCCGCATCTACCTCGAAGAAGGCCCGCGAGGCTTCCTGCGCGGCGTCGTCCCGCGTGTCTTCAAGCGCACGTTCTCAACCGCGCTCACGTGGAGCATGTACGAGTACATGAGCAGCCGCACGTAGCCGCCCGAGTCTTAAACTATAGAGCGTTCGTATTCGATCGTGTTGACGCACGCAATTGCAGAGCCGCTACGACCGTCGCGACGACGATCACTTCAAGTTGAAGCAGCGCCTTGAGCACCACGATGCCTTGACGCCCACACCGACCACGTCGCTGTACTCGCAAGGTATGTCAGCAATGGCGTCTAGGCAACGAAGATGATACATGGCAAGCCGACCATCTCCGTCCAAGGGCGCGGATCGCGCTGGTGAGCCAAAAATTCCGCAATATACGGGTAATATGCTCCAATATTCCGTCAATGCAGCAAAATACGGGAAAACGACCTACATTTTGAAGGACCTGCACTCGTCGTCGCCAGTCGCCGACAGTCGAGATGTTTGGCTTTGGGAAGGAGCCGAAGAAGACAGCGCGAGAGCAGGCGCGAGAGGCGAAGCGCGAGATCGCGCATGGCCAGCGCGACCTGGAGCGAGAGAAGATGACGTTGGAGCGGCAGGAGAAGCAGCTCGTCGTGGACATCAAGAAGGCGGCCAAGGACGGCAACCAAGCCGGCACCAAGATCCTCGCCAAGCAGCTTGTGCAGATTCGGGCGCAGAAGGAGAAGCTCATGGTCATGAAGGTGAGCCTCGGCGGCATCGGCATGCAGGCCTCGGTACGCAGACGGCTTACCCTGCCGTACATCTCAGGCTACGTCCGATTAGGCCATGGCGGCGCAGCAGACCATGGTGGCTACCATGGAGAAGACGACCAAGGTAGTCTCTTCATGCACGGGCGAAGGAGGATGCTCATGCATCTACAATGCAGACGATGGTGGCAGCGAACAAGCAGATGGACATGAGTCGCATCCAGAAGACCCTCATGGAGTTTGAGAAGCAGAGCGAACTCATGAGCATGGGCCAAGAGATGATCGACGACACGCTCATCGACGCTGTACGTCCCTTTGCGATATACTTTTGCATGAAACGACGCTAGTTTGATGACGACGAAGTCGAAGAAGACCTTGTCGTCGACCAAGTCTTGGCTGAAATCGGCCTCGCCCTCCACACGCAGCTCGCCGACGCGCCAACACAGAGCCTCGAGGCAATGCTGTCGCAGCTGCCGGAGGCGCCCAAGGCGTCGCCCGTCCTCCCGAGCGCGGCGCTAAAGCAGTAAATACGGGTCTCGATGATGACGTCCTTATTGACTTAGGGCAGTCGCTTCAGGAGCACGAGGCCTTCGGGCGTCGATCCGTTGGCGACAAAGCCGCGTTCGCTCTTGGCGTCACTGCCGACGCGCACGACGTAGACGGACACGGATAAATAGGGAGGGTACTGCGTCGACTTGGTCGCCTACACCAACCACATCGTACGCGATGCAGTGCGAACCATAGACGACGTACGTGGTCCATGCGGCCGGCGTGCGTTTGAATCGTAAAGGTCCCATCGATGGTCCGACACTCTTTCAAGCCCGAGAGCTCGACGTCGACGAACGGACGCTCGTCGTCATCCGAGTGGATGAGCGACACGCGGCAGCGGCCGTCGTTGGCTTCGTACAAGCGCTGGATGGCCGCGAGGCCGCCTTGGATGTAATTCTTGTGCGTCGAATCAAACACAATGTCGTCGCCATGCCCATGGAGCGCAATATCGTCATCGTCCAGCTTCTGCGCTGCCCGACGAGCCTAACCTTCCACGTCATGCGACTGCACCAACTATCGCCGATGTCTACCTGGCCGAGAAACGTGTACTGCGCCTCCCAACCTCGTCGACCTGGCGACGGACTCCAGTTGTGGATGCGGTGGAGCATGATGGTGATGCACCACGTCGAGAGGCCCGAGGACGAGCTGGACGCACTCAACGATCGCTCGCGCGGCCCGGCTTCGTCATTGTCTCTGTCCGACGCGTCATCGTCGTCGGATGCGTCCGACGTATCCAACGAGGCATCGGCTACGCCCTGGACGAGGTGCTGCAGCGACTTGTACGTGTGTGCGGGTGCGGTTGATGGCGGCGGCTGGCGACCGGATGCTTCGACGAGGTCCTCGAGCTCGCTGTCCGCTTGGCTCGATGCCAAGGACGCCGACGAGCCATGGAGTGTCTTGAGAAAGTGGTCCATGCCGGCTCTTGGCACGACCACGTCGTCGTGCTGCGAGGGTTGGAACGCATCGGCAATCGAGTCCATCCACTCGGTTGCAAGCTTGTCGTTGGTACAAAACGACGTGTCCGGCACGTAGACGCCGCAGTACTGCCGCAGCTTGTACTGCGCGCGAATGTGGCGGGTCGGGATCACGCGGAGCCGCTCCAAGCCGACGTTGCCTTTGAGATTGAAGAGGTCACCCATCGAGAGACTGGCGTAGACGTCCGTCTTGGTGACGTACGACGACCGAAACTGAAACATTTGGACGCTGGTGGCGCCGAGCACGACGTTGTACTTGTTGGGGGGGGCCGTGAGCGCCGGCTTGCGACGCCCTATTGGGTGGGGGGCCGCCCACTTGTTGGCGCTCCACTGAACCCGATCGCGCTTCTCATGATGGACATGCGCCGTGTCGGACGTTCGAATGAGCTCGATCGTGACGGCCGACTCGTCGGCGAGGTAGATGCCGAGCCCCGAGTTGTCGCGCAACTTTGACTGGAGCGGCGTCTTGGGGGCAAAGCAGTGAAAGCACCGCATGACGTTGAGCGGTAGCCAGTAGCTTTGCGCTGACGACGACTTGTCGTCTTTGGCCGGCGACATGCGCATCGCTTGCGCGTCGAGCGGAATGAAATTGTCATAGCCGAGCACCGAGAAGCGCAAATAGAGCCGCGACCGCTTCGGCTTGGGGTCGGCCGCGAGCGCGCGCTCCGACTCGTACAGCTCCTTTGGAATGTCATAGAGCGCTGTCAAGAAGAACATGAGCCGGCACAGCGTGAGCTCTGTCGGCATGTCGGTCAGAAGTGGCTGCGACTTGCACACGTCGTGCTCGGTGATGTACGTGACACCGCCGCCCGCCATGTGCTTGGCGGGGCACCCGAGCATGATTGAAAATTTGGCTTCGACCTGGAGGAGGAGCTGGTCGCGCTCGTAGAGCGCATAACAGAGGTTGCAGACGTTCCACGTTTGGTAGAAAAGGCCAGCATCAAGGTCGTACTTGGGCTCTGAGAGGTACGCGTGCAGCTGGTCGCTGCCCGCGCGGAGACTCAGCCGCGCGATCGTCTCGTGCATCATCTTCATCGTCATCTTGTACGCGAGTTCGGACGGAAAATGCGGCACTTGACAGAATTTGCACGGAAACATCTTGTGGACCTTGGCGTTCTCGGCCTCGAGCGCGGCCTTGGCGTCGACACGCGACGCGTCATCGTCGTCGTGGACGTCGTCCGCAACCAGCGACCGCTCGTACGCAGCCATGAGCTTGGGCGCAAACGCGTGCGGCCGCCCGAGCCGCACGTGCTTGAGCTGAAAGGCCTTGACCTAACCGCGGTTGCACTCGATACATTGATACAATCTCGTACTTGGATGAGCCACCATTGGCCGAAATCATCCTTGATAAAGTCTGCGGCAAAGAGCTCCAGCGCGACCCGAAGAGCTTGCTCGAGGTACTTGATAATCTACAGGGGGCCTTGCCACGTCATGGAACGCTGGAGACAGGCAGACGTACCCGTAGGTTGATGTCGTACACATCGGTGCACGCGCGCTCCGAGAGCTTGACGAACGAGCACGCGTCGTATACGCCGGTCGACGCGCAGAACCGCCGGACGTCGGGCGTCGCGTTGCCGTCCTTTGCCTCGAAAGGCGCCTTGTTGTTGATCATCCAGCCTGTCGGCGCTTTGCCTGCCTTGTAGATGGCGCGGACCAGAAAGGCTTTGGGGCCGCGGGGCTTGACGTACTTTTGTAGCGCAAACGTCACGGGTGACCCCACGGCTTTTGTGAGCGCCGACCGGAG
Source organism: Saprolegnia diclina VS20 (assembly GCF_000281045.1). NCBI lineage: Eukaryota > Oomycota > Saprolegniomycetes > Saprolegniales > Saprolegniaceae > Saprolegnia > Saprolegnia diclina. The sequence goes on along the minus strand of NW_008246090.1, from coordinate 351,249 downwards.
CTCGATCGTCGAGAGGAGCTTGACGTGGTTGCCCGAGACGACGTGCCCAATGCCGGCTTTGGTCACGACGGGCTCTTTAAAGAGCACGACTGGGTCGTTCTCGAACCGCCGATTCCCGAGCTTGTCCATGACTTGGTTGTCGACAAACGCAATGCTCTAGCTCCGATATGTAGACACACGAAGCAGACGAGGCGTGTACCTTGCGAATCATGCCACTCTTGTCGCTGTAGAGCCACATGGGCGGGAACGCGCCGCCAAAGATGATGGTGTCGGGAATCCAGCACCGCAGCTGGAGGTGCGACGGCGGCGGCAGCGCTGGCACGTCGTCGCCATGGCTGCTCGGCTCGGCGATCGACGCGAGGTACTTGTAAAAGTAGACACCGGGCAAGCACCCTTCCGCGTACACGTGGCCTGTATTGGCCAAGGTGGCCTCGGCGCGCAGAACTTGGTAGCGGGCTGTCGATGGCTTGGACGGCTGCGGTTTTGGCTTGCGCGGCAAGACCGTCTCTTGCTCGAGGTGCGGTGGTGGCGCGACCCCGACGTCGGTCGAGAGGAGGCGGCGCGGCAGCGACCGCCGCATGACTGTTATGAACGCGCAAATAGCAAAGTTGGTATTTTTGAAACGGGCAGCATGGAGGCGACGCTCGTGCGCCTGCAGCGCCGCGAGCAGCACGGGCTACGCCACACCTTTTCGCGGGCGATCGCAGCACGCTTTTACGCCGACGGGTCCCTCGAGCGACGGCGGCGTGTCCTCGCGTGCACCCAGCGGCGCCAGGCGCGGCTTCAAGAACGGGCGCGCCTCGAGGCGTGGAAGAGCGAATTGCTGCGGCGAGCGCTCGACGAGAAGCGCGAGCTTGACGACAAGCGCCGCGAGCGCGAGATGGACCGCGCGATGCGGCGCCTCCAGCACATGAGCGCTGAAGTCATCCAGTCCGCGTGGCGCCGTGTGTACCATGGCATGCTCTGGCGTCGGCTGCGCGACAACGCGGCGTGTCTCTTGCAGCTTGCGTGGCGCGACTTTGTCCAGCGACGCAAGCAGCGCCGGTTCCGGGCCACACGCCGCATACAGCGGTGGTGGCGCCGGGCGGTCGTCGTGTTGTGCGTTCGCCGGGTGTGGCACACGTGGCAACGCGTGGTGACCACACGCCAAAACGCACGGTGTCGCGCACGCGCGTGGCAGGAAGCGAGGGCCGCGCGCTGCCTTCAAGCCCAGTGGCGAACCTACTGGCAGTTTATTCGCGACGCCGCGGCCATGACGCTGCAGCGGTGGGCACGGCGCAAGACCCGGCGACAACGCGTGAAGCGACTCGCAAGCATTTACCAACACCTTCAGTTTCTCGAGCGCATGGAAGCCAGCGCGCGCCGCCTCCAGTACGTGATCGGTCGCCACGCAGCGCGGACGCGCCTCCGTGCGGTGCCAACAGCCGCTGAAAAGCCACGCGCGGTGGCCGCGCACGAGATCTGCGTCGATGGCACGCGCGAGGCGGAGCTCGGCCGAACGACCATCCGCTTACGCGCGGAGATTGCGCGCCTCGAAATCGAGATTGCTCGGCTGCGCAACGACGCCTTGCCTGAAGCCCAAGCAATGCGGTTCGACGAGCGGGAGCGGCTCCGGCGGCTGCGGGTGCTCGAAGCCCAGCGGCTTGCACGCGAGTCCGAGGCCAATGCCCAGCGCAAGCGTGACGTCGAAGAGCGCAAGCGGCGCGAGATCCGCCTCGAGCTCGACAAGCACTGGGACCTCACCCGGCGCCAGCAAGGCAAAGGGAAGGGTCTCGAGCCATCGCGGCCCGACTCGCGATTCGAGCTTGTATAAGAGGTTGTAGATAGACGTATTTATTCAAGAGCAAGTCGCGTCCAGTTATTTGCGCTGCTTGAGGTAATGGCGCTGGCGGGCCACGTACATCTCTTCGTCATCATCGTCACCGTCGTCACTGTCACTGTCGTTGGTGGCACGTTTTGCCGGGCCGTTGTTGCTCTGCCACCGATCGAGCTGCGCCTCCAAGATCCGCCGCGGGTCGCTCTGAACACGCTGCTTCCATTCATCGAGCGCAGCCTCGGTTTCCGTGAAGCGTAGATCGTCGAGCGATGGAGCTATGGTATCTTTCTTGGCCGTCGTGTCGGGCGATGGCGGTGGCGGGGCGTCGCTCTCCTCTTGGTTGCTTGGTGGTGGGCGCCAAAAGACGTGCTTGGCGTCCACGCGCTTGTCGCATTCGTCGTTCGTCTCGGGCGTCGCCGTCGTTTCCATGCTGGTAGTTCTTCGACTATCGAAGCTTCCAAGTTTGACATTGCACTTGTGGGAAAATGAAACCTTCCACGTCGCCTCCAAGGAATTGCATGCTGCCACGTGGAGCATACATGTCTTCAAGACGTGAGCTGCCATCATCAGCTACTGCTGTAAGAACGTATAGCCTCGATATAGAGTCATGCCGCCCGAAGCTCGGTGGTACTACCCTCGCACCTTGAAGCTCTGATTTTCGCTGCCATCACTCCTATTGGCAGAGTGTGTGCAGTTTGTATTTGGGCGTGGAATGGACGAAGACTTCTTGCCACCGGCGCGCGCCGACACGTCGCCATGGGCGCTTCGCGCCGCTGGCGGCCTTGTCTTTGGCCTCGTCATTGGCCCACTGATTGCACTTCTGTGCCTGCCCATCCTGCTCTTTCTCGGTCTCTTCAAGCGCGAGGTGCTACGGCCTGTCGTTCGCGCGGCTTCGTACGACGCGTTCGAGAAAACGCCGTACTACAAGGACCCGGCCCGCCTCGGCCGCGTGTTTGCGACGCCTGTCGGGCAGCTCTACCGTCGCGGGGGGCTCGAGTACCAAGCGCGCGAAGGCTACTGCTCGGTTGCGACGCAGCGCAACCTGCTGAAATCGCTGCCACTCGTGTTGCCCTCGCAGCTACCACCCGCGCGAGGCGGCGCCGCAACGGCAGCTCAGTTTGCCGACGCGCTGCTCCGCCATAGCCACGGCCTTGTGACCTCGACACAGGTCGTCTATGGCAGCGACGGCGTTGACGCGTTCTGTGCGGCGCTGCGCCTCGCCAATGACGAGAACCACCGCGTCGCCGTCAATTTTTTACACGCCACGTTGTCAGGTACGGGGCCGCTCTGGCTGCCGTGGAACCTTCCGTTGGGAGTCGTGAGCGGCCACTTCTCCAACGTCGTTGGCTTCCTCGACGACGAGAACCTCGTCGCGATCTTCGACGTCAACGATGGCTACGGCGCATACCTCGTGGACGCGACACGGCTCTTTGAAGCGGTTTGCGCCGTCGACATTTCCAGCAACCGATCCCGCGCTCTCATTGTCGCATCGATTGCATCCCAAAGAGTATAATGATTTAGTTCCTGTTTGTTATTTGTTACTACTTCCGCCACCTCAAATTACGTAAAGGCTCAAAGGGTCGATAAGTAGTGGGAGAAGGACGTGGGTTTCTACATACATAGTCGTTGGAGCAGCAGCTCGAATCGGCCAAGAAGCAGCGACTTTAGCTAGCCAGGAGCCTATTTTGTCCAGTGGTCGCGTGAAAATGCCACCTTGAAAGCTCCAAATG
>NW_008246090.1:338034-343380 GCF_000281045.1 Saprolegnia diclina VS20 | reverse complement strand
GATCGACGGCAACAAGAAGTAGCATCGTAGCGGGCGCGACGCGGAGGAGCAGGCTACCGCCAACGCCGGAATGGGACCGAATTGGCTAACAAGATCGATAAGTACGGCGCTAAAGTGCATGTGAGTCTAGTGGGAGTTACATGACAGTGAAACTTGCAAACACGTGAGCGAGATCCGATGCCGGCGCACAGCAGCGACCTGCTGCGACGTAGCTCGACGACTAGCACCCAAGGCAGCCCCGCGCGCAAGCCGCCCGTGCCCAAATTCAAGCGCAACGCGTACCCTAACCCCTACTTTGAAGGGTTGTGTTTATGATGACGCATTTGTAGCAAAAAGCTGCACGTGCTCACCTCGGATGCAAGTAGCACGACATCGACACGACTGCCTCGGTGAGACTTGAAGCGTCGCGCTCTAAAGCTCACCTCGTCGCGTAGGAACTCGTTGCAGAGTCTCCGCCCGCCCTCGCCGACACGGCGCAATATCTCGGAGCGTTCGTTTCTGCAGCTTCAAACCAAGTCGATTACTTAACGAGGTCAGGAGCCCACGAATGATGTAGGTGTTTCCAGCTCAAACCGCCGCCGTCACCGTCTCTGCGGTCATCGCCGACCAAGACGGTGCAATGTGATAGGAGTCCGCCGCCGTCGTCGTCCCTGTTGCCGCCTTGCACAGAAGAAAAGACTCATGGTGCGTAGGTGCGAGTCGAGCCACGAGAGCGACAACGAGACACGCTGGGCAACGACCCAAGACGACATTCGGCTCTTGTACAATGAAAACGGGCATATGTTTTGCTGGACAATATAGCACTCGTAGACAGTCGACCTTGGTCCCGGTCAGCGCCTCACCGTACAAGCCACCGCCGTCCTTTGGCTGTCGCGAGTGCGGCTCCAAGGACCTCACGGCGTTTTGCTGGGTTGAACGTTTGTGTCCTAACTGAATCGTCTCTTACTCTAGTCTTTGGTATGTAGAAAGGGTGCCGCAACTTCACTTCGCTCGAGGTGCGTCACTGTCGTTGCTCGCGCAATCTGTAGACTTTCAAGCCAATCGCAGGAGCTCAGTGACGAGCACCGACGTGTGCTATCGCGCAACCAGCACCTCGAGGTCCTCGTCGCGTCCCAAGAGAGCGCTTTGAGCGCCATGACCATGGCCAAGGTACGCATTTCGACTGCGTCCAACCAGGATCGACCGTGTACCTGGCGTAGGACGAACAAGCGCAGCTGGTGGCGCTGCTCCAGAGCGAGCTCAAGCGTATTCACGCACACGCCATGCAGCACTATGCGATTGAGCGCACGCCGCAGCGAGTCGACTGGGCGGTGGCCGGCGTCAAGGCCCTCGTTCACCGCTTTGATCTGGACGGCGACGAACTGCTCAACCTCGATGAAATGAACGCGCTCAAGGTCGTCCATGCTTTTGAGATGGAGAAGAACGTTTGAGATTGAGAAAGCATGCTTAGATGGCGTTGGGCCATACATCGCTGTACACGGAGAGCTCTTTTGCGGAGGTCGTCGCACGCTACAGCCTCGACACGCGGCCATGTCCGTCCAGCGGCGGCGAGACGTCGGTCGTTGCCGTGGGACTCACACCCGAAGGTCTCATGCAACTCTACGACGCGCTTGGTGTCAACAGCCTCGAGCTCGATCTGGAACGTGTTCAGATTTACATTGGTGCGGAAAACATCAAGTTGATCGTTTTCTGCAGCGGGAATAGGCCGCTCCAAGACGCTGGACAGCACCGCGGTATCCTTGCTGTCCATGGTCGCCGACTTGGAAGGCAATTTGAAAGTACACATTATCAACTTGATACACGATGGTTAGAATACGACCTCGCTTAGGCGGCGATGGAAAGCCGAGCCCGGCTCCGCGCCGAGCACGACGAGAAGACTGTATGTACTATGCATGTCATGCATCAACCCGCCATGACTGGAGAACGATGTAGCGCACAATCGCGCGGCTTCGCGACAATTTGGTGGCTGCGACGGCCCAGGCCGTCCAGTACCGCGAAGAGGTCAGCGTCGCCCACAACACGCACCAGCGCGTCCAGGACGAGCTCCAACATCTGCAGTCCGAGCGTAGGTGGCAATCCATGACGCAACCAGGGTCATTTTGAGTGTAGACCATGCATTTGTCCATGCCAACGTCGTTTCCAAGGCAGAGATGGTGGGCAGCCAAGATGCGGTTGTCGAAATGCGCGCTCTGCTCGAAGCGTACACCTCCCGTCCTCATGCAATAGTCCAACAACATGATGGTATTCGGTAGGCAAATCAGCGACACGGAAACGTGGCAGCGCCACTGCTGGGAGCTCCAGGAGCAACTCTCGTCGCTCATGGCGTCGTGTTCGGCACACAAGGTGCTCGGCTGCTCTTGCCTTTGGATCCTGACAAAGTGATGTAGACCGATTTGTGGAAGCTTCAAGACGCCAAAAAGGTCCCTTTTCTTTGATTTTTCGTTATTTTTCGTCATATTTTCAAACGTCAAATTATCTCGTGTAGGCCGAAGAGCGACGCAGTATGCTGCTGTACATGCAAGCCCACCAAGGAAAGAAGCACGATATCCCCCACCGATCTTAACTGCGAGTTCTTTTGTGTGGGAATGAATATTCACTACAGGCTTTCCGAGGCGGACATGACCGTCATCGAGCCGCTGCTAGTGTCTTCGTCGTGCGGAGCGTTTGGCGTCATGCTCGAGATCGATGACAGAGACGACGACGGGAGGTGGTCGGGCGCCTTGGTGTGGAACTCTGTCTCTGCTACGTCGCTGCTCTCGTGCATTTGGCTCTCTTGGGTCGAACGTGGCCTACAGAACCTTGAGGAGCTTGGACAAGGAGTAGCGTAGAGCCTACGCGAGACCCGTGGCGTACGCTGGCCAGCACGCATCTCCAAAGAAGTGCACGAGCGGGATCTTGCCATTCACCAACATCTCGACGCGCTCCAAGAGAATGGTCTCGATCGTCGCCCTACATGTCATTTTGAACCGAAGTGTCGGCGCGTAGAGTCGTACAAGTGGCCCTTGGCGTCTGCAAGGCTGTGCGCACCCGCAATCTCGAGTTGCTGCGCGACGTTGTGGTTCATATCGGCGAGTGCCTGCAGCTTCTCGCGCAGCGCGTCGAGCGTTGCGAGCTCGGCGCGGACCCGCGCATCCAGCAATCGCAGGTTCGCCTCGACTTTGTCGATGGCCGTCACCCGCATGACGTACTCGGGCACACAAAACGTGTCGGCAATGCGTCCTTTCGCGGCCTGTGCTAATGCGTAGCAGCGCTTGTAGTCGGCGACCTGCTCCGTGGTGTATCCAAAGAGCACGTCCAGCGCCGTGCCGGCGTCCGCGACCGCGAGAAGCACCCGCGCTTCGTGCACGAGGCGCGCGTACTTGGCGATGCAGTACGACGGTGTACACAGAAGGTCTTCGACCGACGGTAGCGTCCCTGGCGCCGGCGTCGGTGGCGGCGCGCCAATGTAGTTGCCGTCGACGTCAAAGCGGCAAGCCATGCTCCTGTCGGCGGTCGTCCCAAGCCGCACGATGCCATTGGTGCTCGCATTTTTCGAGTGACCAATCCCATGGATTCGTGTGCTCGATTTACGGCCAATACCATGCGCGCACGGCTGATGCGCGTTGGAATCTGAAGCGGAACCAGATACGTCCGGCGCGCACACCGACCTTGGGTGGGTTGACGTGAAGGAGCTACTCCTTGACCACGCGCGAGCCTTTCCCCATACTAGTGCTCGAAGGACTGCACTCGCACGCACTGCTGGAAATACTCAAAGCAACTGCGGGTTGAGCGACGGCCAGCAATGTTTTTGGCATCCATGCTCTCCACCAATCGCAGCGTCGTGGCGCCTCTCTACCTGGTACAATTGCTGTTTAGTGTGGCCGCCGATCAGCTTGCTTGGGCTTGCGTGCTGGGCTCAGGCTGAATTCTGGCTGCTTCGCACCAACCGGACGTTTCCTCGCATGCGGTTCTCGACAATCCACCCATGTAATTCGCCTATTCAGTACGTCGTCCAGTCGCGCCTCTTTCTAATTTGCACCGCCCGCGTCCATTCGCCTTGCAAATGCAGCGCATCAAGCCTTGGGGATCGAGTTGATTAAAGAAGTCTCGCTGCAGTCTCGCTGGTCTCGCTGGTTCACCTACTCTCGATATCACTTGATCGCACTCGATCCATCAAAATGACTTTTTGCAGTACTGTTCGGACGCGCTTTGGTAACGTTATAGCTGCAGATCGTCAAAAGAGATAATAGCAATGGAAACAAATCTACCCTTGATAGTATCGATACCTTCTTGCGCGTGAGTGTTGCTAGAACCTGTGGTCTTTTCACAGTTGCTGCATGTTGCGAACGGTGTGTACTTGTTAAGGGAATGACAAGCACCATCTGCGACATGCGACATTCGGTCAGGAGCGATGACCTGGCACCGTCCGCGATCGGCAAAGGGCATACAAAGGGCAAGCTCGATTCCGATTTCTGCGACCATTTTTGCTTTCTTCCAGCACAGCACACATCTCAACATGAAGGCTGTCGGGTCGTTGGTCATGACGGCGCTCGCGGCGCAGACGGCGGCGGACCACTTGACGGTCGGTGACGCCAAGTGGACGGCGCCGACGTCCATGGACAAGTACGTCAAGCTGCTGCACAAGGACACGGACGCGTTCGTCGCCGACGTGGCGGCGTGGGTCTCGCGCGTTGCGGACGACAAGATCGAGACGGACGCGTCCTTTGCGGTTCGCACGGACGGCCGCGAGTGGAGCGAGTCGTGTGGCGACCTCTCGGCGCACAAGGCATTCCATGTGCTCGAGAGCTTTGTCGACGCGCCGGCGTCGGCGGCGTTGAGCCTCAAGCAGGCGACGCCGCTCGAGTGGCGCCCCGAAGACGACTGCGTTGCGCAGCGCGACTTTGAGTCGCTCGACGGCGGGTCCCATGCCGAATTCAGCGTCCACTGCGGCAAGGAACGTCTCGTGCACGCGATCAGCGGCGGCAGCGGCTTTTACGCGCCGCGCGGTCGCCACGGCGACAAGTACGTGGGTGGCGCCAAGGCCGCGGTCGTCGTCGGCGATGACATTGAGCTCTCTGGTGTGCTGTACGCCGGCAAGCGCTTCAAGGGCAAGATGGAGACCTTCCATGTGCCCAAGCACGCCGACAAGGTCGTCGACGACCTCCACAAGGCCATTCGCCGCTGCGCACGGGACGGGGACCTCGTCGTCTCGGGTGTTGTCGGCGGCGGCTGGACGCAGCGCTACACCAACAAGAAAGGCAAGCACGTCAAGAGCGTCGTGGGTTACGCCAACTCGTTTTCGCTCACGCCCAAGGCCAACGAGAAGCACGGCCACAAGAAGCACAAGGATGATGACGACGATGACGA
>NW_008246090.1:330491-337402 GCF_000281045.1 Saprolegnia diclina VS20 | reverse complement strand
CAAGCCGACGAAGGAAGCCAAGCCAACGAAGGAAGTCAAGCCCACGGAAGTGGTCGAGACCACCAAGGCTCCGCATGCCCCTTCCAAGGGCGTGAGCGTCGACAAGTCGGTGCTCGTGGCGGCCAACGCGACCTCTTCTGCTCCTTCCAACGCCACGCACGTCGTTCTCCCGTCGAACGCGACGGCTCCGGTCGCAACGACGTTGGCTGTTGTCAACACGACGAGTGCGATCAACACGACGACTTTGACGAACGCGTCTTCGGCCGGCTCGGCGGACGGCTTTGCCGCCATCACGGCGTCGCTCTCGGACCTCTCGGCGCACATCTCGCTGGCCTACTACGAGGCGGGTCTCGAGTGCGCGACCCGCGAGTCCGACTCGGTGTGCCAATCGGCGCGCGTCGCAGCCAAGCTGAACACCAAGCTCGTGAGCCTCAACGCATACGAGACGCTCGACATGTCGGCGGTCTATGGCAACCGCCTCACGACGTCGTGGGGTCCGTCATCCTTTGATGCGATGGCCGTCGCGGCCGTCGGTGCTGTCTGCGTCACGGCCTTTGTGGCCCTGCGCACGCAGCAGCGCCGCGCCGGCTACATGGGTATCCCGCAGCAAGACGCTGCCGCCGCGCCGACGTCGACGTGGCCGAGCTACGTCTAAGCCGTCACACCATAAGCTGCACTAAGAACTGCGTTTTTGATGTTGTCCTCAACGGTGATGAACCAAACTGCCCTTTGGCATGCGAGTCCCGAATTGCAGTCCACGAGCCATCCACTGTGAACCCATTGCAGCCGTGCGCCATACTGATGTCCGGGTTGAAGTAGCGGGCGAGTGCTACGTTGTGAGACAGTCCTGGGATGTCGGGATGCTCGTCGCGAGGCGGACGCACGGCGTTGCCGCTCCGAATAGCGCGACTGACCTAGTGCTACGTACACGACCGAAGACGATGTGGCCTAAGGGCTCAGGGCGCCGTGCAGGCAGCTGCGCGACCGCTCCTCGCCCCATCCATTACGATCGGAATCGTATCTTGGAGAGCCACCCGTACTTTCTAGGGATCTTTACGCTGGACGGACGCCAAACGCAAATTTCCACGGACAAACGCACACCATGGCCGACGCCCCGCCGTTCACGCTCGACGCTCCGCGCTACGACCAGTCGACTTACTATGGCCGCTGGAAGCACTTTTCCGAGCTCGTCGCGCCCTCGTACGCCACTCGTATCGTCCAAAGCGCTGCTCACCAGTCCTTTCCATGTAGGTCGTTCTTCGTCTCGGACAAGACAATCGACGCGTCCAAGGCCATCATCGACGGCTACAAGACCGGCGTCCTGCCCACGGGCGCAGTCACGAACGCCGAGCTCTGGGATGCCCGTCGCAGTACGCATACGCTGCCTCTCGTACTCTTGCTCATGCGGTTCTAGTTTGCGAGTCGGTGTTTCATCCGCAGACCGGCGAGAAGCTGCCGCTGCTCTTCCGCATGCCTGCCTTTGTGCCCGTGAACATCCCGATCTGCTCTGGCATGGTGCTCGCGCCGCCCACGGTACACCCCCTCTGTAGACCTATGCTTGGCTCATGCATGTCTAGCTCTTCAACACGATCTTTTGGCAATGGATCAACCAGAGCTACAACGCGGGTTTCAACTACGCCAACCGCAACGCTAGCGGCGTCGACGACACGACGGCCATTGCGAGTACGTGTAGGAACATATGTCATGCGTCTCACGCCGGCGTAGAGGCGTATGCGTCGGCCGTGCTCATCTCGTGCGGTGCGTCCGTGGGTCTCGGCAAGGCGGTCGAGCATGCGTCGTTCCTTGGCGCGTCGGCGCGCCTCGCCTTGTCGCGGGTACAACTGCCATCTCCCTCTCTCGATCGCTCACGCAATGCTCGTAGACGGTGCCGTTTGTGGCGGTCGCGGCCGCCGGTGCTGGCAACGCTGTCTTCATGCGCCTCAAGGAGCTCACGTACCGCATTACCATCCAAATCGGACTCGCTCAACAGTGCTTGGACGACGAATAGGGAGGGCATCGACGTCATTGACGACGAAGGCGTCGCGCGTGGCCGGTCGCAGAACGCGGGCAAGCAGTCGTTGACGCAGGTCGCGATGACGCGCGTCGCGTTGCCCATGCCGAGTACAACTTCGAGTGTGCAAAGTGGCGTGTCTCATGCGGCGATTTGCTAGTCTTGCTCTTCCCGCCGTTCATCCTCGAGGCCATGAAGAAGGTCAACGCGCTGCCCAAGAACCGCATCGGGCGTGTCGTGACCGAAATCAGTACTACGGTCACTTGCCCGACGACGCGACTGAGCACGGTGATTAGGTGTGGTGACGTTGTGCATCTGGGGCGCCTTTCCGGCTGCGATTGCGCTCTTCCCGCAGTACGGCACGATCGCTGCGACCGAGCTCGAGCCGCAGTACCAGCACTTGATCAACTCCAAGGGCGAGCGCGTGACCCATTTTACGTACAACAAGGGCATCTAAGGTGGAAATACAGGAAATCCCTACAAAATACAGGAAATCCCTGCAAAAGACGGGAAAAGGCATGAAAAAGATATTGGATCAATTAGACGCACTCCCATACGTTGATGAGCTTGTCGATGCTGCCCGTCACAAGCAGTGGCAGCGACGGATGCACGTCGAGCGTCGTGAGAAAGTGGTTGTGCGCGTCCTTGAGCGTGCGCACGCAGCGACCCGTCTACGATCGCACGTTCACGGAACGTTCCACACATGACAATATTGTACCTCAATGTCAAAGAGACGAATCGTCTTGTCTTCAGACGCGCTGATCGCGTACTTGCCGCTCCAGTGGAAGCGCACGCTGCGTACCCAATTGTCGTGGCTCACCTAGCGCCCACGCTTGATACAAACTTGAATTAAAAGCTCGTACAAAGTTCATGAGCTGGAGACCCGAGAACGCTTCCCAGAGCCGCACCGTGCGGTCACGCGAGCCCGACAATAAATACCGGACGCCTGCGCCCGACTGCCCCGTCGTCTCGAGCACCTACAGGTATCAAAGTATCAGTTCTGACCGTGTCATGTTGGGCGAGACCTTTTTGCCGTGAATGGTGTCAATGGTCGCGTGCTGCGCTTGGCGCGCAAAGGCGACCGTCTCGACCACGTGTTCGTGCTCCCGCATGCTCTGGATCGGCTTGAAGGTTGCGAGGTCCCAGAGGAAGATCGACCGGTCGTTGCCGCCGCTCGCAAGGTACTGGCCGTCGTCCGTGACGCAGATCGTACGCACCCAGTCCGCGTGCCCGTTGAGCGTTTGTATGCAGTAGCCACTCTCAACCTCCCAGATCTAGGTGCCATTAGCGTCAAAATTGTGTCATTTTTGTGGTCGCTACCTTGATGGTCGTATCGCGCGAGCAGGAAAAGAGGTGGTCGCCCGACGGCGCAAACGTGACGCAGCACACGTTGTGGTCGTGGCCGCGCAGCGTCTTCTTGCATTCGTACGAGCCATCGGACGTAAAATCCCAGAGCTTGATCATGAGGTCCGCTGACGACGAGGCTACAAGCATTTTCGTTCGAGCGGTGCTGGAGTTTCGCGACGTACCGAGGATCGAGCCTGCTGGGTTGAAGGCCACGCACTGCACTGCGTTTGTGTGACCCTTGAGCGTGCGTTCAAAGTCACCCGTCTCGAAATCCCAGACCTACGACCATGAGCGTGCGACAGCTGCGATCTTGTCGTACCTTGATGGTCGCGTCTTCGCTGGACGTGACAATGACGCTAAAGACGGGGTGGAAGAGGACGCATGTGACCGGGCTGCGGTGGCCCGACATCGAGTACTTGGGCGGTGCGCGCGGCAAGAGCGCAGCGTCGCGGTTGGCGCCCGTCACGTCGCGCCGACTCACAACGTTGCCAAGCTTGGCGTCGTCTTCGAGCTGCTGGATCTTGGTCTCGAGTTCCATGACCTTTCGCTGGAGGCGCACGACCGACGTCCACTTCTTCTCGAGGAGACCCGTCTTGTTTGGATCCATCGTGATCGTCGGCGTGAGGCCCGCGTCCTGTTGGAACGCGGCCGCGGACGTCGCAAACTGCGCGCCGAGGCTCGTGAGGTACTCGAGCACGGCCTGGTGCCTAGCATACGCACGCCCATGGTGACCTCGTCTCGACATGACATCCTGCCACCTACATGTCCTCGCGCTGCTTCCCCGTCAACACCATGGTCGTCCAACGGGCGAAAATGGATTCTCGCCCACGTGCTACAATGGCGTCGACAAAAAAACTCCACGCATTTTAAAAACGTGATCACTGGCTTTGAATAAAATACATACAATATACAAGATAGACACTCGTGTTTGCATTGTATTGATCGACGCTGCGATAAAAAACACCCCGCGACTTGGATTTGACCAGTGACGTAGCGAGCACGAGTAGCGCCAGCAACATGGCCGCGGGGACCTGCAGCCTCATGGACGGCAGCTGCCAAGGTACATACTACGGCGAGCGCCCCTCAATGATGGTCGCCGCACGGAGACGGAAGCGGCGACGCGTGGCAGGCCATCGTGTTGGGCGCATCGCGGTCGGTTGGCGCATGCTGCAATGCACTGTAGGTCGTGACCGTCCAGCGCAAACGTCCAGACGCACCGGCCTCTGAGTGTTCATGAACGCGCTGGGCGTCATGATGCTGGCTCGTTATGATGTGTGCATAGAGCATGCAGGTACCGCGTACGCGCGACGCTGCGGCTGCCTGTCCTTGGCCCCACGCCTGTTGCTCAAAGATCGCGACCGATGGTATCCGGAAAGCAAGTTGCATTCGGCATGTGCCACCTTGACGGGTGTTCGATGCCATCATGGGCAGGAATAGGGTCTCGGCGCAAACTGGACAGCGCACTGGCGACTGCACTGCGCTTCAATGTCGCACGAGTGCGATCTCGCCTGCCGAAGACGGGCGCTGCGAGCCGGCACTTGAGGTGGCATCCCATGCCGAAAATAAAAAAGCCGACGTAATCAAGGACGTCACGCCCTCATCTTTGTGATTCCGCCGGTGGCAAGAAGTGAACCATGGACGCTGCCCTCCGCGTGACCAAGCTGGCGCAAGCCCACCTCTCGATCTGGACGCGCTTCTTCCGCGCGTTGACCAACTTCTTCTGTACGTACTATCGCCCATCCTCCTCCTCCTGCAGCGCTAACATGGGCGACAGTCGGTGTCTTCTTTGGCCAAACCGAGCTCGAGCGCATTGTGGCCAAGCCCGCGGACGACGTGCGCTCGATGCTTGTGCGACTGCGCACGTCCATCGCCCTCGATGACTCGCTCAAGGACACGCAGATGGCGATCTTTGGCTTCAAGCCTTTCGAGGTATATCGCAGGCTGCAGCGATGATTCAACCTTCATCGGCGTCGATGTAGACGGACGTGACGCTCGCGGCGCTGGCGCGCACCAAGAAGATCGACTTGAGCAAGAGCCTCATGTACGGCTGCGATGCATACTCGTTCTCAACGCCTCATCTCGACCCCGATGGCTAGCGCCGAGGCCAACTTGCGCCAATCGTTCAAGACATTCCTTGCCGTCAACAACGTCTATGCCAAGGTCATTGCGCTCAAGGACGAGTCGTACGACTCGACCAACGATGCCCACGAGGTCCTCTCTTCCGACCATGTCTTCCTGTCAGCTCATGCTTGTGCAGGCCATGCTGGAAGAGCTGTGGCGCAACCTCAAGCCGGACGTCCGACGCACGGGCGGCCGCCACACCAAAGAGTGGGGCGAGATTGGCTTCCAGGGCACGGATCCCATGACCGACTTTCGGTGCGTGGCTTGTCGTGACAATGCGGATGCTCAGGTGACTGGCTTTGCAGGAGCATGGGTGTCCTCTCGCTGCACCAGCTCCTCTACTACACGTCCAAGTACCCGGAAGAAGCGAGAAGGTACGTGCCTTCGCTGTCGCCGAGCATCCACGATGTGTAGTCTTAGCGCCCTCGTGCACTCCAACCACCCGACGCAGTGGTACCCGTTTGCCATCACGGGCATCAACATCACCAAGTACATACGACTACAAAGATGATCTTTGTGTCTCAAGCAGCGTAGCTTCCTCGTCGAACTCATCAACGACCGCCTCTTGGACGCCCGCTTCTACGACAAGGACGTCCATATCGACGAGCTCCACGAGTTTTTCTGTACGGTTGCGATTCTTGGAGAATATTGTCTTATTATGGACGACCCTAGGCCAAGTCTTTACGATGTTTGACGCACTCTGGGTTGAGAGCAACCCGACCGACCTCATGGCGTTCCCGACGATTTTCAACCACCTCAAGGCCACGATTCGGTTCGAGCTCCTCGAACAGTCCTTCTTCTAGGTACTCGTCGAAGAGAGACATTGACTAACGCCAAGGACGTCATTGAGACGCAAATGTACTGCATATCGACTGTTGGGCTTCTTCGAGAGAACACGTTGCTCGACGGTTGACCATGCTTGTTACCCAGGAAGAGGCTTCAGACACACCCCCTCGAGACCCCATCCCGCCACGTCACGCCTCCAGAGCTACTTGGTCGGCTCGTTGTTGTTTGCGGGAGGTATAAGCGTGCGCCAAGCTACTCGATTGCAACAACAGTGTTGTACATCTTGACGATATAAAGGCTCGGTGTCGCCCCTAGTGGGTCCGGGAGGTTGTCAAATCATTCAAGTGCAAACGCATGACGTGGCCGTTTCTCGGGCCAGCAAAGACTTAGAGAGCGCTTTGCTCTCGCTTGAGGGTACGTTGACGATGCCCATATTCAATTCACACCTTGCAATCGAGTCCAATATCCAGCATTGGTGTTGCGCGGTTGACTGCAGCAACTCAAGCGTACGTGATGCCACATATAGCCACGTATACTCGCCTAATAGGGCATATGCCATTATTAACAAAACAGTCAATTGCTCGCGCTGTACTTCTCGCATGACGACGGCAATTAGCATATTGTGCCCTCCAAAGGATGTATAATC
>NW_008246090.1:234862-330391 GCF_000281045.1 Saprolegnia diclina VS20 | reverse complement strand
CCCGCCACGTCACGCCTCCAGAGCTACTTGGTGGGCTCGTTCTTGTTTGCGGGAGGTATAGGCGTGCGTCAAGCTACTCGATTGCAACAACAGTGGGGTTTTTGACAAATTGTGCCCAATTTCAGGGCCGGTTTACAAAATGTGCCCACTTTTGCAAGATGTGCCCAAAACAAAACAGCTGTTGACATTATGTGCCCAAAAGGGCAAAGGCGCACCTAATCTCGAGCACTTTCCACTAAGCCAACTAAAATGACAAATATGCACCTTAGTCACTTTTCGATTGCGAATGAGCGGATCGCACATGTATACTAGTAGCACAAGAGTAAATGCACTTTGGATTGATCGTCTTATGTAATATGTATCGAGACTGCTTGGCATCATCTAGTCTCGGTCACTGTCGATGTAGTCATCGCTGTCGCTCGAGAACTCGTCGTCATCAAGGAGCAATTGCAGCGGCGGGCCTTCGACGGGAAGCACTGTCCCAATGTGGCTGCGCTCGGTCGGGATGGCAGGAGCGAGCTCGATGCTACGGTGCGTACAATTGCCGCCTTTGTGGCCCACGAGTTTGCATTTGCGGCAGCGGTAGACTTTAGCGGCGCCCCGTTCGCCGTTGCTGGCTATGCGAGCCGTTTGCATGCGCCCCGCTTTTGGTTAATGCACGGGCTCTTTGATAGCGTGGTCAAGCTCCAAGCTCTCGCTCGGAGGAAGTTTGACAACAGTGGAAGCATGGGCCTCGGTATAGGCTGCCACCGTGTAGCGCACGCCAAACGTCCTGGGCACGCGATCGAGTCGCTCTGCCACGCGGAGGACCGCCAGCAAGTGGCGTCACGGCAGCTCCGTTTGGAGACGGTAGGAGCAGGAGCACTGCAGCTTGTCAAGGCGCACTGTGCGATAGCTATCGCGATTGTCCGGATGGCTGACGTAGCACGTTACGCCATCATCTACAATCCAATCGTATTCGCCAAGTTCGAATCAAGCGATTGCATGTCTTACTGTTTTTCTTGCATTCGAAGAATGTCGAGGCGTCGAGCTCGTCCTTGTACTTAGTGCTCGCGACCGCATTTGCGGCTCTACGTAAAGAGGACGTACGTCGGGATTGTCGGGATTTTCGCCACCTGGGTTGTTGGCAAACAATACTCAGTTGACGGGTACGATGGCGCCAAGATACGCTGCCACCTAGATAGCGCATTGTTAGTTCAAGCACAAGACTACAGTTACCTCGGCGTCGTACTTCGTCTCGATTGCCACCAAACTTGCTTGTACTTGTCCAGCGTCTCGGATGCTTGGAGCATCCAGACGCAGGCCTCGAACTCTTTCCCGCTGAACTGGGCAAACTTGCTCTGGAGGTTGCGAGTGAGGTGGATGCAACAGAACTTGAGTGCGACGTAGACGTCTTCGCTTCGCAAGACTTCGACGGCGTTGAGGCACTTGCCCCGGTCCGTGAAAATGCTTGGGATTTGGAGGTCGAGTCCAGCCGCAAGGCATCGACGGAGGAACCAGTAGTAGTTGGCCTTGTTCTCGCTCGGCACAATTGCCCATGCCAGTACGATGTTCTGGTTGTTGGCGTCCTTGGCAACCAGCGTCAGAATGACGCCTACGACGACACCGTGACCTTCTACATGTGTTTGCTCTTTTGCGTACCTCTGTACTAGTAGTGCCGGGTGCGGAAAAAGGTCCCGTCGGTCCCCCGCATAGGGATGCCATGGCGTTGCTGCAGGTCGAGCATCGAGAACGCGAATCGTCCTTATCAAGCTCAAGGTCGACGAGGCAGCCGGGGTTCGCCGCGTTGAACGCTTTTAAAAGCGCTGGGATGTAGCCGTCCGATTGTCTACCCTATCCTGGAATAGCACTAAGGGGTGGGTGCGGATTAAAAATGAGCGGAGCCCGGCAGAAAAATGAGCGAGGCTGGAAACGGCAGAAAAATGAGCGAAATTGCCCACAATTACCCTTCCCCTTTCCCTGGCAGAGCCTTTGGCGGGCCAAGAGTGCCGGCTCGGGTTAAATTGGACAACGGATTTGCACTTCGTGCAAACCCGCAGCCGATTTAACCCTTTATACACATCGCGTCCGCTCATTTTTCTGCCGTTTCCAGCCTCGCTCATTTTTCTACCGGGCTCCGCTCATTTTTAATCTTTTTTCACTAAGGGGTACGATGAAACGATTCATACCGCATCTGTCGACTTGTCCAAAACGCGATGCTTGCTGCGGTAGATCATGTGCAGGCGCCCTTCAAGCTCCGGGATTTTTGCCGCCTAGCCACCAGTAAGATGACAAAGATGGAAACTAGACAGCAACCTTGAGAAGCGACTGGAGCTAGCAGTGAGGTCTGTCGTAGCGTGTTGGACGGCTGTACGCATTGAATATCATTACCTTCACTGTGAGCCTTCTTTTGTTTCTTGTTCTTGCCTGGCATGTCGGATTCGGTAGCAGTAGCTCTTCATGATACGGTGCATCGTTGCCGGCGAACACTCGGAACAACTCGTCAAAACTCAGAGGCACACCACCGGAACCGCATTGGTGGGCGCGTCCGACCTGACGGCGAAGAAGATGATATCGTCCCCGGCGTCGGCATCACTGCTCGTGACAACCTCATTCGCAATCGAAAAGTGACTAAGGTGCATGCATGTTTGTCATTTTAGTTGACTTCGTTGGAAAGTGCTCGAGATTAGGTGCGCCTTTGCCCTTTTGGGCACATAATGTCAACAGCTGTTTTGTTTTGGGCACATCTTGCAAAAGTGGGCACATTTTAAACCGGCCCTGAAATTGGGCACAATTTGTCAAAAACCCACAACAGTGTTGTACATCTTGACGATATAAAGGCTCGGTGTCGCCCCTAGTGGGTCCGGGAGGTTGTCAAATCATTCAAGTGCAAACGCATGACGTGGCCGTTTCTCGGGCCAGCAAAGGCTTAGAGAGCGCTTTGCTCTCGCTTGACGATACGTTGACGATGCCCATATTCAATTCACACCTTGCAATCGAGTCCAATATCCAGCATTGGTGTTGCGCGGTTGGCTGCAGCAACTCAAGCGTACGTGATGCCACATATAGCCACGTATACTCGCCTAATATGGCATATGCCATTATTAACAAAACAGTCAATTGCTCGCGCTGTACTTCTCGCATGACGACGGCAATTAGCATATTGTGCCCTCCAAAGGATGTATAATCACTGGGCCAAGCGGTGGCGATTTCATTTCTGAATGCAATATGGCCGACCGAGTGGGGCTGGCATCGACCGTGGCGCCATGGCTCGAGATACACGGCATGCCATTGGTTGAAATCAATCTAAAACTGGCCAATCATATTCCTGTCCTACGCGAAGCAAGATCTTTGCCACGCAGGAACTTGTCGTCAGCCTCGATGACGGCGTACGCCTCGATGTCGCTTCGAGAGTATAAACTGCGTCACCCCATGACGCTCGCGCAAACGTCGTTGGTACTCGACGGGCATCGCTCGGTTGAACGTGCTGATCTTGGTGGCCACCGGCTCGGGCTCCTGCTGTTCCATCGGCAGAAAGTTGAGCATCCGGTACCACCGTTTGAACTCGGTGGCAAACGTCCAGACGTCTTGTCCAGACGACTTCCGGAGGCTATGGACCTTGTCGAGGAGCAGCGCTCGCGTGCCAAACGGACAGTAGTGGTTCGTGAGCACGTTGAAGCCGTTCATGACCTGTACCGTGTACGGCGTGGTTGCCGCGTCCGGGTCATCGTCCGTCGCGGTCTTGTAGCGCAACAAGTCGTCATTTTGGAAGAGCATCTTGAGGTCGTTGTGGAGGGCGCGCATGTGGTGCTCGATCTCGAAGTTGTAATCATGCCATTGGCAGAAGTTGAAGATCTCGAGACAGAAGGAGAGCCACGCTTCCTAGCCCTTGCCCGTAAACACCGTCATCTCGCGCACCGTTTTCTCATTGTTGACCCTTGTTGTGAATGTCACTTTGGTCGCCTTGTTCACCTTGGGCTTTGTCATGTTGTTGTTGTTGACGAGCTTTTTGTTGCCCGTTGGCCCTTGCTTTAACTTTGATCGATCAAAATGCCACGCAGGCCATCGTTGGTGGTGAGTTGGAGGCAAATGTAAAACTGAATTACTTTTGTTATGCTATGAGCCTAGCAAGCTTTTCCTGGTAGGAACGTTTACGTGGTGTACCAGCATCCCAGGGGATTAATTCGTATTTTCTCGCCAACCCATTGGCTATAATTTACAACATTTTGGCCAATGCAACGCAGTTGCATTGGTCTAAGCCAATCGCATCGCGCGAAACCTGTCTAGTGAAGTGCGATTTGGTAGTTCCCGTTAAGTGCTGTCACATGTGGGACATTATACTTGATTTTGTACACATTAAGTACGACGCACTTCTAAGAGCACATGTCGTACATAAGGTATTTCCGCACCTAATCGCAATGCGGCTGCATTTGGATTGCAGAAGCGCGCGAAGACCGCAGCAAGCGACGACGGCGCGTTGGCCCGGAAAAGTCTGCGCACCGCAGCGCAGCGAAGGTCGAGCGTTGACTTTTGTCTCGGCCAACGCGCCGTCGTCGCAATACCGTTAAATCAACGCTTCGCATTCAATACAAAAGTTCCTACCAGCTCACCCCGGAAGGGACCTGTTAACTTTAACAATAACCATGATCTTCAATGTTAATGTTGAAGTAGCTTGCTGCTTGATTTGGCTAGTTCTTGGATGTGATGTGAAATAATGTGCAACACGACAATTTTTTAGTGCCTTCAGTCCTGTGCTGGCAGGACGACCTATTCTAGCAGCAGCTCGCAACTGCTGGTCGCACTGCCAGCCGACGACAAGAACCAACGGCCTCGCAAGGTGCGATCCGCAGCGTGTCAAAGGAGCTGAGGGCCTTGCGCTCGTCGAGGTCATGAACAAGAGTATGTTTGCCATCGAGCTGGACGATTGAATCGCTGACGGGCGACGTCTTTGCTCGACGTCCTTCGTGCAATGAGATTCTGGCGGTCGTTGAGACTGGCATCCCGTGGCCAGAACGGGGTGGAGCTCACGCTAGTGTCTGCTGCATTGGGCCCAGCGGGTCAACGACTGGTCAAAATTAATGCTTCAGAAGTGACAACCGAGCTGAGCAAGGTGAGTCGATGGACCGGTTTGGCTAAAGACTATGCGACGCTAGTCGGCCAACGCCCACGTGGGCATTTCGCGATCGTGAAGCTCCGACCATGCATTTCATTTGTGGCTTAAATGCAGTCGTCGTCGTCGCTGACCAAATCAATGCACTCGACAGCCGGTACACTCGCCGTCGGGAGCGCAGCCATCCGTGTGGTCAAACGTGTCGTCGACTTGGGCGCAAAGAACGCAGCCGTCGATGCAGCGTTGGGCGTCGCACTCGTCTTGCGGGGCTGGACCACCACCGTCGCGGTATTGCTTAGCTTGGTCGCCGAGTCGGGCTTGTGCCGCTTGGGCGTCGGCTCGGCGCCCGCACCAAAGTAACTCAGGAGCGTGCGCTCAGGTTGCATGAGGCGGTCCCGCGCCTTGCAGTCGACGGGACTCGGGGCTTCGACAGCGAGGAGCGAGTGGCCTGACGCGAGTTTCGTGAGCTCGACGTGGAGCTGTCCAATGAGCTCGACGGGGAAGCTCAAGCCCACCAGCTTGGACTGCGTCGGGTGGTTGGTCAGCGCAATACGCACAATGCGGAGTTGCGACGACGGCGACACGTCCGGCGACGACAAGAGCACGGCTTCGAGCAGCTTCCAGATCGGAAGCACCGAGCCCGTGAGCACGTGGTACTGCATCATGCGCATGCCGACGCGGCACGTCAAGCCGGCCTTGCACCCGTTCCAGTGCACGCAGCGCACGCTGCTCTCATCAAAGATGCGTCGCCAGCCCTTCTCGGCCGCGGCCGGCGTAATTGCGGCGTACTTGTCTCTAATGTCGCAGATATATGTCGTTTCGAAGACAAGTTGTCATCGTTTACCGCATATCGTCGAGCTTGGACCGGTCAAAGTACAGGTAGCCCGTGTTGGGCCGCACGACGCAGCACGACGTCTTGTTCGCGCTCACGAGCATGAGCATGAAGAGGTACTCGCCGTAAAACTTGGTGTCGCTGATGTAAAAGCTCGCACTGTAGCCGGCGGCGACCGACGACGCAAGCAAGGTGGTCGCTTCTTCGTACGAGATGCCGCGGTCGACCTCGACGTGCGAGTGCTGGACCGTCGGACTCAGAAGCGACTGGCGTTGGAGCTGGCCCTTCCGGCCCTTGATGTCGTCGTAGCCCTCATCGTACTTGCCTTCCTGCGTCGCCTTGGCGATCACAGCCTGGAGGCATTTTTCAAAGTACAAAAAAAGCGCGTTCTGGTGCATTGGTGACAGTCCGAGGAGACGATTGAGGAAGAGCTTGACCGCGCATGTCGTCGGCGGCGGCAGTAGGCCAATTTGCTTGAGGCAGTTGGCAAAGACCAGCTGGAGCTGCCCTAGCGACGACACGAACGGCGTCTGCGCCAGTAACGCGGCGCCGTCGACGCCTTCGACCAGCGTCGGCGTCCCCGCGACCTTGAGAAGCTCCCGCAGCGCTTGAAACCCATACTTGGTCTCGAAATGGTAGCCCGAAAAGTCCTGGCCGCTGCCCGCGCGCCGGTCGCCTTTGGTGAGCGCCCCCATGGTCAGCATTTTCTTGGCGACACTGGCGACAAACCTAAGACCACATGTCTACACTTCTTCAACTATACCATTTGGACAGCGCACCGGTTTTCGCCGCCGCAGTTGGTCGTCACGAGTGCATACGACGGCGCACACGACTGATTGGAGCGGTGCGTGCGGCCGAGCTGCTGGATCGCCTTGTCCTAGTTTGCATATGTCTTGATACTTTGAAAGATTGAAAGGAGGGCAGATACCGCGCTCCATGGCAACTCGAGGGTGATGTGAATGCGCCGGCGCTGGTTCCGGCAGCGGCGATCGGCGTGCAGCGAGATGCCGGTGCTGGCAGCGTCCGAGATGATCGCGACGAGCTTGGTACCGTCCATGAACGCTTGCCGCTCGGCCATGTTGACCTTGTCCAGGTGAACGCCGCGCGGTTTGGTCTCAAAGTTGCCGCGGGCGTTGCGCACGACATGGAGGCGGCGGCCCGTGAGCTCGGCCACCGCCGCGACACCACCGAGGGCATCAATGAGGTGATCGAGCGGATTCGGAGGCAACTGCAGGTCGAGCACTTGGCGAAGCAGCATCGCCCGCATCTCGACACAGAGAACACTTTGGAGCGACCCGTCGGGCAGCCGCTCCATCTTGCTATCAGCGTCACCGGCAAGCGCCGCGTCGATCATGCTAATGTCGTACGACGCACTCATGCTCGACGCCGCCAACTGCACTTTGGTCGGAAAATGGAGCTCGATAAAGTCGATGAGGATGCGCTCGAGGAGCGAGACGAGGGTGTGCGACAGCGTCTTGTCGGTGCCGAGGTTGGCCGCGACCGATCGCTCCATGCTGGCCTCGCCTGTCGTCTGGAGGCCAATGACTGCGCACTGGCCGAGGGCGAGACTCTCTTGCACGCACTTGACGATGAATGGCACCTACCAAATCACCATCGATTGCCTGCTGAGGTTGCATGAGCGAGGTACCTTGAGAGCCATGCAGAGCTGTCGGAAGAAGCGCTGGTGACAGCCCCAAAACGTCTTCATGACGTCGCCACTCGTGCGCGTAATGGCGCACGCGCGGTGGAAGCAGCCCATGAGCATCGTCCAGAGCTGCACCGAGCGGTCGTACATGGCTTCCTGGGCGTCGTCCAAGACGACCGTCTCGATGCGAAACTCGGCGCCTTCGTAGCTCAACCCGCGCGAGAGGTACTTGCCTACGCCCATCTTTTGAACCGGCTCGACGTGGACCAGGTGGACCTTGGAGCTTCATCTCGATCGCGAGCATCTCCATTGCCCCCATGCCCTTGTTTTGAATCGTATACAAGAAATCGCTAAAGCCCGCAAACGCCGTCCGCGGTCCCCATAACCCTACGCGTCGCCTTCGAAATTGCTCGAAAATGCTAGGAGCGCACCAAGCCGACCCATGTACGCCATGTGCTCGATGCCGCCGACACCGGTCGCACTGCAGTAGACGACGCGTGCGCGGGGCAAAAGCTCTTGAATTTTGGCGACCGCCGTCGCGACCTTGGAGGCTGTCGCGTCCTTCATGCTCAAGTCGCCGTGCTTGGCCTTGTGGCACTCGTCAAAGAGGATGCAGCCCTCAAAGTTGTCGCCGCACCACCCGACGATCTGCGCGAGGCGCGACTTTGTTGGGTGCGCCAAGTTGGACGTGAGCGTCGAGTACGTGCTGTAGAGCACGCCTTGCTTGCTGTTACTACTCTGCCCAAAGCCTTTCAAGCTGGCCTTGTCGACTAATCACACGCCAATTAGACTACAAGCAGGTGTCAAGAGAAGGTGTACGTTGCTGGCAGCCGTCGATGACGGCGACGTGGCAGCCAATGTCGCGGAGGTCGCGCTCGGCGTCGGCCCGGAGGTCGTTCGAGACGCTGAACCAGAGATGCTTCTTGCGCCCGCGGCAGAGGTTGTCGAAAATGATACCGGCGAGTTGCCGCCCTTTGCCAACGCCGGTCCCATCCTACCAGATACTTGAGACGCAAACGACGACGAGGTTGCAACATACGCCGAGGAAGAAGCCGCAGCGTTCGCCCGTTGGTAGGATCTTTTGGTGCTGCATGCACGCATATAAGATTCCCTCGAGCTGCAGACTACGAAATGCAAGATTGTGAGTCCGTGTACGGCGGCGAAGGTCGTCGACCTCGTGAGTTTGCCTTGGTCGACGAGGTCGTCGGGAAACGCATCCCGGTTGTACTCACATGGCGGCAGCGGTGCCGTGGCCAAGAGGGCTACGCCATTGCAGTTAGAGCACGTAAGAGGTGTGGCATATGGGCAGCGAGGCGTACCCGACTCGGAGATGTTGCCCGGGTGCGGCTGGCCAAAGTCCAGCGACTAGACAGCGTTGAGGCGAGCGCGATGCAAGCCACCGCATACCTTGCACGCGTAGGCGGAGAAGACAATGTCTTCTGCATGCGTCGCGTTGTCTTGGCTGGCGGCGTCGTCCGGTGTCGCATCGACGGCGGGCGGCGTGGCCGTGTCGGCGGGAACCGCGAGCTCGGCCAGCTCCATGATGGAATTTGCGGCAAAACCTGTAGCCGGTTTGCCATTGGCTACATTGGAGCCAATCGGCGTGCGTCGAAGATCGTCGGTGATTGGTTCATAAATCCGCGTATTTCGACCAATGGCCCGCAGAGTCGAAGCGCCATGGTCTGCGGCAAGTGCGAAGAGAAGCTCTCGAAGCTCATCGTGCCCGACAAGTGGAAGGATGGCGCCCGCAACACGATGGGCGGCAAGGACGGTGGCCGCAAGCTCGCAACGAACGCGGCGCTCGGGAAGAAGCACCGCTTCACGCCCATGAGCCGCGCCTGCCGCATCTGCAAGTCCAAGGTCGCTCAGAACGCCCACTACTGCCAAGACTGCGCGTACAAGAAAGGTTGCTGCCGCCACTGTCCGTGGGTTCTCAAGTACG
Source organism: Saprolegnia diclina VS20 (assembly GCF_000281045.1). Taxonomy (NCBI): domain Eukaryota; phylum Oomycota; class Saprolegniomycetes; order Saprolegniales; family Saprolegniaceae; genus Saprolegnia; species Saprolegnia diclina. Next base: position 320,883 of record NW_008246090.1, on the reverse strand, counting down.
GCTTGCTGCGTAGGTATCTGCGCCATGTGCGGGCGCAAGGTCGCCGACACCAAGATGCTCAACATGTCGGTCGTCTAAGGCCCTGTCCTTTCTATTCAAATATGTATATTTCGACTGTCCTTCGTCGCGCTTGCTATAATTAGTTAGTTGCATGGTGCATCGGCGAGCGCCTGCTGAAGCGCGATCGGCGCAGAGCCCGCGCGACGGGCCGCTCAAAGCCCGCTTTGTACTCTCGTCCAACGACGGCGCGCACCTGCTCTTGGACGCTGCCGAGAAGGACCTCGCCGAGCAAAAGGTGACGATGTAGACAGGACGGCAGCCGTAAGCGTATATACGTGTAGATGAGCATGCGCCAAAAGCTCTCCAACTTGGAGATGTTTCTAAATGCCACCGACAATGACAGCGACGACGACGACGACGAGACGAACGACGGTCGACCCGACGCCAAAGCAGCGGCGCGCCGGCCCGCGGTGGCGCCCATGGCCTGTCGACTGTTGTATCATGGTTGCACCTGGCGTAGACACCCGCGTACGAGCGCCTCTCCAACGTGGACACGCCACGGCGTCGGCGGCAGCGCGTACGGTCGATGATTCTCACCAAGTCGAGGCGCCCGAAAGTTGTCGTGCCCGGCCCCAAGTCGTACGAAGGTAGTACAACGGTGTCAAATGCGTTGGGTCACTATCTGCGAGTGTAGAGCTCGAGCGGTTGATGCAGACGCTGGTGCGCGCGCCGTCGTCACGCTCCATAGATCGTCTTCTGTCTAGGACACGACGCTGACCGACAAGTACGCCGACGTGCGTGCCAAGCACGTACTGAGCAACCTGTAGTCTGCTTGTCATCAGACAATATGTGTGTCGTATAGGACGTCTTCCAGATCGCGATCAACCATCTCTCGGACGAAAACATTGCGCGCCAGCGAAAGCTCATCAAGTTCAACCTGCTCCAAGAAGAGATCGATCGCATGCAGTATCATGTCAGCCGCGCCGCGACGCTTCACGTCCAGCACGGTACCTATGGCGGTGGTGAGGTAGCTTGTCTAAGAAGACGTAGACGAGGAGCGGCTGCCGCGCACGGCCGTGTACCGTCACGCGTCGCGCCTTGCCGACTACCAAAGCCACGGTGTGCGCATCTACAACCTTGCGCCGACGCCGGTCGAGGCGACCGATCGCGTACTCGTGCCCCGTCAGTTTGCCCCAATGCCCCACACGCCGCACAACGCCAAGTCGGCGGTGGCGCGGCGGTACATACTGCAGCAGCAGCCGCGCCTCATGAAGAACGCCAAGCTCATTGAGCACCTCGACGCGCACCACGCAGCGCTGCCGTCCCTCGCCACGACCGCGGAGAATGGTATATCCAGGAAGCGCGGCAGCGTCGCTTCGTAGCGCACTTAGTTTACGTACTGCCATTATGAGGAGCGCAGATACGCCATGTAAGAACATGGAGCGTATCGATCGATCGAGTTCCCTCTTGGTCCAATACTGTGGCACGAGAAGGGGACTTGTTCTTATCTTATATGTGGGGTGAACAAAGGGTGGCCTAGTAGCGCTGTCGGTTCGGAAGGAGCGACTGCGGCTTGGCGTCCATCATCGGCGACGAGTTCATGCGGACGGGCGCCGCGTGCGGCTTGGCCTCCATCGACATACTCGAGTGCATGCGCGGCATCCCATGCATTGGCCCGCGCATGTCCATGGCATCTTGACGCAGTGGCGTGCCCGACGTCGGCGTCATGCGCGGCATCGAGACGTACTCTTCGCCGTTCGGGTCCTTCTCGTCGTATATTCTGCCCGTGTTGCGCGAGTCAGTGCGCTGGTGCTGCGGCGGCAGCATCTCGTTGCCCGTGCCGCTCGAAAAGACGCCGGCGCCACCGCCCGACATGTGGTTGGGCGGCAAGAGCGCGGGCGACGCGACGGGCGTCCCGGCGGTCGGCGTCCCATTTTGCTACACCATCGATGAGAAGCATGTTCGTTTCACATTGACCACGTACCAAGTTGAGGACGGTCCAGTCAAACATGGCGTCGAATTGGTAGCCCTTCCGGAAGAAGAGCTCCTTGAAGAGGCGCTTGAGGTACGCATAGTCGGGCTTGTCGTCAAAGCGAAGCGCGCGGCAGTACTCAAAGTAGGCGCGGAACTCGGTCGGGAACCCGCGGCAGAGCACGTCCACGGGCGTGTTCATCTTCTTCTCCATGATCTTCTCGTACTTTTGCTTCTTCGTGTTGGCACGGAGGCCTTGCCACGGCAGCGAGCCGCGGATAAAGTACATGTAGACGTAGCCGAGCGACTCGAGATCGTCGCGGCGCGACTGCTCGATGCCCACGTGCGTGTTGATGCTCGCATACCGAGCCGTGCCCGTGAGGTTCTTGTTCTCGCGGTACGGGATGTGCTGGTGCGTCTTCGGGTCGCGGTACTTTTTCGCAAGACCAAAGTCGATAATGTGCACGATCTGCGCGCGCTTTCCGAGCCCAATGAGAAAGTTGTCGGGCTTGAGATCGCGGTGGATGAAGTTCTTCGAGTGGCAGTACTCGATGCGGCAGAGAAGCTGGTCCGCAATCATGAGGACGGTCTTGAGCTGGAAGCGCCGGCCACAATAGTTGAAGAGGTCTTCGAGCGACGGCCCGAGGAGGTCGATGACCATGACGTTGTACTCGCCTTCAACGCCAAACCAGCGAATGTTGGGGATACCAACTAAGGAGAAAGACCACATGAGCCATGGAGCTGTCGCCGTCAGCTAGGTGGCGTACGCCCGCCGTTGAGGATCTTGTAGATCTTGGATTCGTAGAGCAGCTGCGGGTGCTTGCTCTTGACCGACTCGAGCTTGATCGCGACTTCTTCGCCCGACGTCATGTTGGTGCCGAGGTAGATGTCGCCAAACGAGCCGCTGCCAATCTTGCGGCCGAGGCGGAACTTCTTGCCGACGCGGAGCTCAAGGCTCGAGCTCTCTCGTTGCGACGATGCCATGAGCGGGACTAGCACATACAAGGGCCCATGAGCTTCCGCGCAGGAGACGCAGGACGTCACATGGCACCGCCCCCGCTCCTCTAGTCGCGGGGCAGAGCGCATGGCGCAGCAGAGCGCGGCCGAGCACATGGCCATACCTGGTTCTATGGCGGCCGACGTTGCTTGGCCCGTGCGACGTTCCCTTTTGAAGAGACAAAAACCACACAGCGCTATTTTTTATCCCCTCCGCCTCTTTTTTTATTCCTTTGGATAAATTATAACTTGGTGTTTGTATCCAACTTTGTGACGAAAGAAAAAAAGACGCGACCAACGCGCTGTCTTTGGCGAATCGAGCGCTTCCAAGCGCTTTGAAGCGCGCTCGCTCGGATCGCGTCTCGGAGAACGCGCGAAGCAGCCCCGTTGAGAGCTCGCGAATCGAGCGCAATCGAGCGCCATCGCCGCGACGGCGCGTTTCTAACCGTCTGCATGTAATGACAAGCGACTCGTCTGCGTGTTTTATACCGTCCGCGGCGCGCTCTCTTGCGGTTTTGCCGACCGGGCGGCTCTCCCGCGTGGCACCTGCCACGTAGCATTATGAAGAGAGACGTGTCGTCTTCCAGCCTTGTGCCAGAGGAGCCGTAGCTCGCGCAGGCAGTCGCACGGCAGAACCGAGATGACACTGTCAAGCCACGTAGATGCAGAAGGAGGACGAGGAAGGGATACGTCCATGTAGCATGTGCTCTGAAGATCATTGTCGATGGCCTGGACATGGACATGGAGCGGCAGGTGAAAGATCGCAATACCAAGTCGTCCGTCCTCGGCCATTTTTGCTGGCCAATCACGTTGGGGACGCCGAAACCACCTGGCAGTGTCATCATCTTGGTGCTTCTTCGTCACAAGCGGAAGCGATGGTATTCGCGGTGGCCGCGTGGACGCCGTACCAGCGTAATGTGCATGCGTTCAGCGCGCGCTCGTCGACGCTCTCGGCGCTCTTGAGTCCGCACCGGTCCGAGATGAGCGTGTCCTTCTCGAGCCCGACCGAGTCGCGCGCCGACCGCGTCGCAAAAGAGACAAAAGCGCTCAAGAAGCGCACGCACCAGATCGAGTGGGACGCGCGCACCGACTTTTTGAATGGCACGTGGCTGCGCAAGAGTGCTACGACGACGAGCCTGCGCCGCCTCCGCGCGCACGCCGAGGCCGCGCTGCACAAGCGCGGGCTCGCGATCCTCGACGCGGCGAACGACGCCAACTGGGAAGGAGCGCTGGCCAAAGACATCTTGTACCAAGTGCTCTCGCGGCAGATCGCATGGCTGCAAGCGATATCGGCGCACGTGAAAAAGCACGGGGGCACGACGTCGCTGCGCCGGAGGTCGGCCGACGATGCGTTTGCGCGCCGCAGCGACGACGTCAAGGCCGCATTCCAGGACGACACGTACCTCACGGCGCATGTATCGAGCTTGCCGCTGCTCCTGCAGGCGACAACGATCCCTTGCCACGACGACCCGTCCAATTTCGACTTTGCCTTTGAGATGGTGCTCGTGGCTTCGCAGTTTTACAAGACCGACATTGGCCAGCGTCTCGAGCGCACGGCCATCTCGGCGTTCAAAGACATTAGCACGTACGTGGTGCCGAGGGCGACATTTGCGGCGCTTCACCATGACATTTGCGCCCACTTGGCCGCCGAGCACGGTGTGTCGGCAGTCGACCAAACGCTCCGGCGCCTCGTGCGGCGACTGCTGTGCGGTCGACTCGCTGCGGCTTACTATGCGCCCGTCGTCACGACCCTGGCGCGCGACCAAAGACAGTTTGATGCCAGCGTCGAGAGCGTCCGGCAGCTCTCGCTCACGGACGTCGGACTCATCGACGTCGGCGTGCCCCACGACGAGATCTCGCTCTCTCGCACGATTGACGCGATCGAAGAACTCCCAGTGCTCTTGCCGGATGGCATGCTCCAGACGCTCATGGCTGCGATCGCGACGCTCCATGACGAAGTCGGTGACGCACTCGGCGTCACATCGTCGCTGTGTCTCTCAGCTGACATCGTGCTCCCGATTCTTGTCTCGATCTTATCCCATGCACAGTTGCCGCTGCTGTACATGCAGCTGCATGCAATGGAGGCGATGGGTCTCTCGGACGCATCGGTCGGCGGCGAAACGTCCTACTACGTGGCACTCTTGCAGGCCGCCGCGGCCGCCGTGATCCAGCACGCGTCCTCGTAGGATCGTACAGACTATTTATTCTCATGTATCGCACGTTTAAGTGTTGTGGTTGTTTTGCTGCGCTTGGACCCACGTCCGCACGTTGCGCTGGGCCGCGTCGAGGTCTACAATGTATCAATCTTTCAAGGAAAGAGCCCGCCAAGTGCAAAGTTGTACCCGTCGCACCCCATTGCGTGAGCCATGGCGACGCGAGGAGCTCGTCCACGCTCTTCCGGTCCTTGTCCTACGCGTCGATGTTGCAGACAGCTGTCTCATGGGCACGTCGGACGCACCGACGTGCGCAAGCAATCGTGCAAGAAGGCGCAAAATGCTGGCGAGTAGGCGTCTACCGAGGGATCTAGTTAAAGTATGACATGTCATGATGCCATACCTTCCGACAGCGGTGGCGGCGGCGCCTCTAGCACACTCTGGATCATCTGAAGCGCCGTTATCACTACGCTAGTGTCGGCACACAGACCTCGATCGTCGTCTTGTGCTGGTGGTACGGGTACTGGCCCGTCGCCGTCTCCATGAGAACCAGCCCCAAGCTCCAAATGTCCGAGGCGTAGCTAAAATCGGTGAGTGGACGCAGTGTGGCATTTGGGAACCTGTATGGATCGCGGCGAATGCGCTCGGGCGACATGTACTTGAAGGTTCCCACAAACGTACCGCACATGGCTAGCGTCGTTCGCATGAGATCCCAGGACGACATGGAACATGCAATGGTATACCGATCGAATTGCAGAGTTCGGTCGCAATGCCAAAATCTGTGAGCTTCGCCTCGCCGTTCGTGTTGAGGAGAATGTTGGACGGCTTGATATCGCGGTGCACGCGCTTCTTGGACTTGAGGTACGAGAGCCCGATGAGAAGCTGCAGCGTGATGTTGGCGAGGATCGGCTCGGGCACGCCGCCGCCATACTCGCGCACGACGTTCTCAAGCGACCCGCAGTCCATGTACTCGAGCGCTAAGGCGACGGCGCTGTCTTTGAGGAACGCCCCGTAAAACGTCACCAGGCACGGACACTAATGACGCATGGTTCATCGACGTCAATGCTCATGATGGAGAGATACCTCCGAGTCGAAGAGCGCGTGGATCTCGCGCATGAGCTGCTCGCGCTTGGCTTTGTCAAACATGTTGATGAGCTTGAGCGCTAGGATCGTGCCCGAGGGCGTGTGCCTGGACCGCCGCACGGTGCCGCTGGCGCCTTGGCCGATCGTGTCACCCCACTCGAGCTCCGCCGGGTTGACCGTAAAGGCCCGGCCCGTGCCCTTCATGACGACGCCCGTCGACGTGATGGCGAAATCGCCCTTGACGTACGCGCCGGCGCCGGCCACGTACGAGTTGTTCATCGGAAGGGCCAAACACGATCTTGCCGAAACCGATCGCGGCCTTCCAGAGTCCATATCGAGTTTGGCAGGTTTGCCCGCGCGACCCGGGACCGGCAGCATCTATTTCCACGCGATTTACAGACCAAGACCCTTTGTTTGCCGCGCCAGCCGTCCGTAAACATCTCGTCACCATGGGGAAAACACTACCACACTCTAAGAAAGGCTCTAGCACCCGTACAAATTGCGCACAAGTGCGCAAAAGGATCAGTACTGTTGCGCGTGGTAAGGAGTATTGCCACCAAAACGTGGTGTTTCTAGCCTTCTTCACGACGCGCGGTGCGCGCTCTGATTGGCTATCACACCGGTATACATTCTCTGAGATAAAAAATATATTTGAAGTCGATTTTATGAGCTCCTATGCATATAGGTGTTTGTATGCAGAGCGTCCAACGGTAAAATAATGGAACCGGTTTGGCTGGAGTGTTGGCGACCAGAATGTAGGTTGGGGCTGGACACGAAAGATCAACGCTCCGTGCTATTTCTTTTATTTGCGGCAACAGGCGATGCTGGCGGTGCAGCTCAAGCAGACGTCGCCCCTCGACGTGGCCAAGCCGCTGCGCAGCTACATCGCGAAGGAGTACTCGGAGGCCGAGGCCGACAAGTTCACGGCCTCGCTCTCGGCGCTCGGCCAGATGCGCAAGGACGTCGAGGCAGTCCGGACGCCGTCGCCCATGTCTCGCCTCGTGCTCTTGCGCTACCACGCGCAGCTCGAGCTCCTCGAGACGCGGTTTCCGATCGGCGACACGACGGTCAAAGTTCCGTTCACGTGGTACGATTCGTTCTGCCCGCGCCAAAAGCTGACGCAGAACGCGGTCCAGTTTGAGCGCGACGCTGTCATGTTTCTCGTCGGCGCGCTCGAGTCGCAGGCCGCGGTCAACTGCGACCGCAGCACCACAGACGGGCTCAAAGGCGCTTGCAACCATTTTATGGCGGCCGCGGGGGCCTTTGCCACGATCCAATCGTCGCCGACGACAGGCGCCCGCACGGTCGACATGAGCAACGACGGTCTCTCGATGCTCGTGAACCTCATGCTCGCGCAAGCCCAGGCGTGCTTTTACGAAAAGTCGATCAAGGACAAGATGAAGGACGGCATCAAGTCCAAGCTTGCGACGCAAGCCGTCGCGTTCTACGTCTCGGCGCTCGACTTTGCGAACGCGTCGACGACCAAGTCGGCGATCGACCGCCTCTGGGCCGTGCACATTGAGTTTCAAGTCATGTGCATGAAGGCTGCTGCGCAGTTTTGGCAAGCGAAAGCCTCCAAAGAGGCGGCGCTCGCAAAAGGCTCGGGCTACGGCGAAGAAATCACACGCCTCGCGACCGCCGACGCGCTCTGCGCCCAAGCCATTAGCCACGCGACCGAGAAGCGACTGCCGCCGTCGCTGCCCGCGTCGGTGCGGCAGCTCAAGGCCATCATCGTCGAGAGCCTTCAGAACGCCCGCAAGGACAACGACACGATCTACATGGAAACCATTCCGAGACTGACGGACCTCCCGGTGCTCTCGGCCGCCGCCATGGTCAAGCCGCAGCTACCCGAGAAGGAAAAGGTCGCCGACCTCTTTGAAGATCTCGTGCCCACGTGGCTGCGTCAAAAGATCACTGAGTTTGACGCGACGGTCCAGAGCCTCGTGAGCGCGTCGGCCGCGGCCGTCGCGTCGCAGAGCGAACAAGCGCGGTCCCACCTCGCCGTGCTCGGACTGCCGGCCGCCGTCGAAGCGTTCGAGAAGGGCGCGGGGCTGCCGCCCACGCTCTGGAAGCGCATCGAAGCGTGCCGAGCGAACGGGCTCACGGCGCCGATTGGTCGCATCCTCGACGAAAACAAGCGCTCGAAAGCGCTCGCCGACGAGCAGTTGCGCCACATTGAAAACCTCTTGCGGGACGAAGCCCAGGACGACTTGGCGGCCAAAGCAAATTATGGCGCCCAGTGGAACCGCGCGCCGTCTGCGAATCTCAATGCCGGTCTCTACGGGGACGTCGACCGGTACCACAAGCTCCTCCGCGACGCGGCGCAGTCGGACCTCGCGATTGCCTCGTCGCTGCAGAAGCCCGAGCTGCTCATGCTCGGCGAGACGCAGACCGAGCTGAGTGCCAAGATTCCGCAGCGCGACGCCTCGGCGGCGACCGTCGACACGTCGATTCTCTCAAATCTCATGGTGACGCTGGGCGTCCTCCTCCAAAAGCGGGACGAGATGCAGGCCGAGCTCGCCGCCGAGGCTGCGGTGCCTGTCCACGTTGTCGCGACCGGAGCCGACGACGCACTCGGTGCCAAGCAGGCGCTTTTGGAGCAGAAGCGGTCGCTCATTGAAGGCACGTTCTCCGAGCAAGCCGACTTGCTGAGCGACATTACGGCCCGCAACGACCTCTTCAAGCAAGGCCGGCAGGCCGATCCGATCACGCGCCAGCGCGAGCAAGCGCTCATGGACCTCCAGCGCGCGGTGGACCTGTACGAGCAGCTGCTCGGGAATGCGACGGAAGGCGGCGCGTTCTACGCCGAGCTGTCGCAGAAGCTGCAGCTGCTCGAGCAAACTGTGACGGACCACTGCGCCGCGCGCGACCTCGAGAAGCGCGAGATGGAGCTCAACTTGGCGCACGCGCCACGCCCCGAGGCCTCGAGCGACAACGACGCGCAGTTGGCGCGGCAGCTCCAACAAAGCGTGCACGTCTCGGGCAACGACCAAGTGGCCGCCGACGCGGCCTACGCTGCAAGCCTCGCGGGCGGGGCGCCACAAACGTTCACGCCCAACGCGCCGCCGCCGTCGCCCCCAGCGTATCAACCGTCTTACGGCAACCACCACCCGGCGAACCCGTACCCGCCAGCGCGAGGCCCGTCGTACAATGCTCCGCCGCCCCAGTATCCCGGTAGCAGCCCGTACGGACAGCCGCCGCAGTATGGCAACCAGTCGTACGGTGGTCCGCCGCCGCCATCGTACCCGCCGCAACAATCGAGTAGCTATGCCCAGCCAAGCTACCCGAGCTACCCGCAGCAGTCGCACCAACCCGGCTATCCGCAGCAAGGCTACCCGCAGCAGCAAGGCTACCAAGCGCAGCCGGGGTACCCGGGCCAGTACGCAGCGCCGTACGGCCACCCGCAACAACCGCAGCAGCCTGGACCGTATGCGCCAGCGTATGGCAACTACCAGCAGCAGCCAGGTGGACGCAATCATTACGTTTGATAAGAGCATTTGGTTTCACACGTCGCTGACGCTTACATGGTGGTCCCTTGGCCTTGGTGCATCGCCGTCCAACGGTCTTCCGGGCCGTCCATTTCGGGCTGCTTGCGGCCCTTGGTCTACACCAACATAGCAAGATATGAGTTGATGGAGCAAGTGCGAGAGGTCGACCTTGCCAATGAACTTGGCATTCTTTGTGAGCGCAATGTCCGTGGCGCGGAGACGCTCGGTAAAGAGGATCGTCTTGGCGATCGCGGCTTGCATCTCGGTCAGCACGTGGTCTTGGGTCGCGTCTTCCTCGAAAACCACCATGTTCTTGGTCTTGTCCATCTTGGCCGCCATGTCGCCCGCTCGGATCATGTCCAGGATGCTGCGCTCCGCGTCCAGAACCAGTCTACGCAGACGTGTACATGAGCAACGACGGGTATTCCGGTGCTCGATACCTCGGGCTCTCGTCGGCGACGGCGAGCGCGGTCGCGACCTTGGCCAGCGACACGGTCGTGTACGTGGCCGTGAGGTCCTGCACGCGCTTCCGCTTGAGCGCCTCGACGCACTGCTTGACGAGGCCAAAGTTGTTGGCCTATAGAGCCAAACGTCTCAAAACGACCATCACAGCGACTTGGGAACCTTTGTAAACTCAGCCGCATGCGCCTGCATGCACTCGACGACCTTTGTCGGGTCCTTGGACTTGAAGACGGACGCAAAAGCCTCGTAGGCGGCCGCGTGCGTGTGGAGGCCGCGCGCGACGACGACCGAGGTCGCTTTCGGGAGCACGGGCACGTCGCCGTGCACAATCAAGTAGACGAGCACGTACTTCTTGTACGCTTCGACGACGATCGCACTGAGCGAGTGGGCCGGCGTCGTGATCGCCTACGCAAATGTGACAATGATGGCGACCGAGCAACGACAATGAAGACCGTACGAGGAGGAAGAACTCGGCCGCGTCGCGATACTTCTTGAGGCCGACGTAGAGCATGCCGCCATAGTAACAGTACTCGAGGACGTCGACCACGCGCGTAAACGGGGCCACTTCAAAGACAGGGCTACGTACGTTGGTATTGAGACGACGACTCGGGCAAGAAGAGATTAGTACCGGTTCAAGATGGGCGTCGCCGCGTGGTAGCACTTGGCGTGCAGCGCGACGAGCGCGAGCACCGAGTGGAATGGCGTGAGCGCATACATGTTGCCGTGCTGGAGCTTGGCGTCGCATGGCGTTGCCGCGTCCTGGAAGCGCTGGAGGAATCCGCGCAGCGGGTGCACGAGGCGGATGGCTTCGTTGCATGCGATCGCGTGCTTGGCTGCGACCTTGCAGAGCTCGGCCACTACAACCGACAGCACTCAAACCAAGCCACAAGACGAGGCGCGTACGCTTGCGGAACTCGCGCGCGTCGGCGGGCATGGCCATGCGGGCCAAGAGTTGGGCGACTTGGAGCAAGTAATTGGTGTGCGCTGCATGGTCCGAGTCGACCTGCATGTCATCGTCGCGACTCGATGCCACGCGCGGCAGCTTCTTGCCCTTGGCCGTCCTAACGCCAGGAGGCATCAATATCGCCCTGTCGACCGTAGGATACACCGTACAGAAGGTAGACCATGCAGGCAGCATATTCGTCGAGGTTGAGGCAGGCCAAGGTGCCATCGAGGTCCGAGATGCTGGCGCCATGGAGCGCAGCGGCCACGTCCGACGAGTCGAGCGCGGCCGACGAGCCCTTCCCGCGGGCGAGCATGAACTCGGCGATGGATCCCATCTTCCGGCTTGTGACGATGGACAAGGTCCCAGATTTGCGGCCCTCGCTCGGTATACAAACTCCATGTCAAGCCGTCCGTTCGAATGTACGACCTCGCCGTGCTTGTGTTTGCTCGGTAACGGGATGTCGTACATTGATGTACGTACGATGATGTACCCCGCGCCGTACATTCGAAATAATGGGTGGGAAGAAATTAAATTCCTCGCGGGGCCGACGGACCGCTTGCACCGCTGGCCGCCGACGATGGACGCAGTCCACATTGAGTCGCTCAAGAGCAGGCTCCAGGGCCTGCGGATTCCCGAGCTCAAGGTCATCATGAAGGTCATGAGCTTGAGCTCGTCGGGCCGGAAGCAGGAGCTCGTCGACCGCATCTACGACAAGGTCGCGGTACGTGCGCCTCATGGCTGCATTCGACGCCTCATGCGACGTGCATAGTCCTACCAAACAGGGCTGGCGCAGCAGGCGAGCCAGTCCGAGACGCACGCGACGTTTTACAAGCAGCAAATGGCCAAGGCGATCGCTGTCATGAACGAGCAGATAGGCATTCGCTCGAGCGAGCGGGGTCTGCATCATGTGCCGGATCGATCGCCTGTCTACAAGGCGCCGATCCACGCACCAAACCCAATTCCGCGCCATGGCTGGAACGCGCCGTTGCAGATGCCGCCTAACCTCATGAACCAGGGACTCTTCCAGCACGAGATGCGTCCGCCACCAATGCATGTCGCTGCGCCGAGTATCGGGTCGGCGCGCTGCATGTGCCCCGGCCACGGACATCTGAGCGCCGGAACGACCAAGTGCAAATCGTGCACGCTCGTCGTCCACGACAAGTGCCACCTCCTCACGCCCGTACGTGACGTTCTTGATGCATCTCAAGCCTCATCTACGACCTCCTAGGACACGGGCGACTGGTGCTGCGAGACGTGTCGCTCCAAGTCGTTTGATCCGTTCTTCAAGGTCCTCGAGACGCTCGGCCAACCGATTTGTCTGCGCTTCAACATCCCGCGGTCCCAGACCTTGACGTACGACTTGACACCCATGGAGTTGGAAGCGCTCCGGCACAATCAGGGCACAGCCGCCGGCGCCATTGAGCTCCAACTGCGCTCGTTTGCGCTCAGCCACACCCTTGGTGAGGGCCACGAATGGCCGACCATGGCCCAGATCAGCGTCAATGGCTACCCCGTCCAGGTTGTCCAGGTACACTACTTGCTTCCTTCTATGACCATCGGCAAGTCCACCAACTGCTAGCGAGCCAACCCGGGCCACGCCAACGTCTCCAAGGTGCTTCGAGAGCTGCCACTCAACCTCCTCCCGCACTCGCGGCCGGGGCGCAACGTGGTCGACATTCGCGGCGCCGACCAGTACGGCGTACGTCCATCGCCCTCTTCGCTCGTTGGCTCACGCAGCTCGTAGCTGATGTTTGGCATGCTCGTGCAGCGTGTCGTCCGCGAGTCCCTCGACAGCCTCGTCGAGACTGTCCTGCAGAACTCGACCAAGATCACGTACGCCGACGCCAAGCAAAACGTGATCCAGTCGTTTGGGAACGACGACGATGACGATATTGTGGCCATGTGCACGATGCTCTCGGTGCGGTGTCCGCTCAGCTTGGGCGTGATCCAGCTCCCAGCCCGCGGCCTGTGCTGCCAGCATTTGCAGTGCTTTGACCTCAAGACCTTTCTCATGTTCAACAAGTCGGCGCGGTCCCGGGCGTGGAAGTGCATCGTGTGCCACAAGGTAGTCGCCTATGGCCTGTGTCGTAGAAACGACGGGATTTGTAGTTTATCCCGCTGGACGAGCTCCGCATCGACCCATTTTTGAAAGACTTGCTGTCGCAAGTGGCCGACGACGACGAGCTCGAAGAAGTCGAGATCTTTCCGGACGCCACGTGGAAGAAGCGCGTCGATGACGAGGTCGAGCCCAAGCCCGCAAAGAAGCCAAAGACGGAGGACTCGACCGACGACGATGAGAGCAAGCGCGCCGTGGACGTGGCCCTCGACGATTTCGCACCGATCGTCGACTCGATCGACTTGACGCTCTCGAGCGACGAAGAAGACGACCCTGCGCCGCCACGTACGCACGCCGCGCGAGACGACGGACCCCAAGCAGCAAGTGGCGGTGCTGGCATGTGGGCCGACCAATGGGACGGCCTGCGCTTTGCTGCGACGGCGTTTGGCATGATCCCGCCCGATGTCTGGAACGACGACCAGCCGCCGCCCTTTGCCGGTGACGCGGCCGCCGCCATTGACGTGCTCTCGTCGCCTGTTCCGGCGATGAACCTGGATCCGCTTCCGTTTGCTCCGATGGAGATGGCCCCGGCGACGCCGCCGCCGCAAGGAACGGGCGTCGCTAGCCCCGGTAATACCTATGCGTCACCACCGCGGTCGCCGGCAGCCATGATGTCGGGCGACGCATCTGCGAACGTCGGCGCCGCCATGGCGCCGCCCGCAGTACCCTTCACACCACCGCCCACCGAGGCCCACCGAGTACCAGCCGCACCTCCGTCAGCCAGCACCGCCAGCATCGACTACGACGACGACGACAATGAAGAAAGCAAACCGGCTCCAATCGTGGCGCCGAGCCCGGCGTCGCCGCCACTGCCGGCCATGGGTGCCTTGCTCTCGGACGACGAGAACGACGAAGACAACTTTCTACCGCCGATCGCATGGCCCCGCCAAGCTGGCGCGTCGCGTCCACAGCGCCGACGACTCATGCGCGGCGACATACCTCGCCCAGTGACCCCTCGAAGTAGCCATAGTAGAAGTAGCAGCTCCAACGCACTGCCCGAGATCATTTGCCTCGACTCGGACAGCGACGAATAAGAAAACCAAGAAGATGACGAGAAACCCGTGAGTCACGGACGGTGGTGCTCGGTGTCCTCAACGAGCTAGTCGCCCTTGGGCAGCTTGGTCGCAAAGCCAAGCTTAGCTTGGGCCTTGGTCATTGCCACGCAAGGTCCGTGCTCGATTTCCTCTGGTCTCCAACAATTTATACTTGCCGCCATTCCACTCCATGCAGTGGCGACAGGCGACGTCGCGTCGAAATCACGTGCAGCCTTTGGCATCACGCCAGGCAAGGGCAAGATCGCGGCGAGATACTCGCTTGTCGGAACAAGCACAAGGACGGTTGCTGCGACTGGATTGAGGTCGAACGCGTTGAGCGTCAATAGCTAGAGGCAGCGAGCTGCAGCGTTTGGCTATGCACCTCTCTCGTCCAAAGCGCTGCGCTGAGGAAGACGTCGTGCGCCGAGTGGCGGGACAGAGTGTACGTCATTGAAGTGGAGAACCTCTCAAACTCGATACGCAACGACTTTTTTCTTCGGCCGAGATCCAAGACAAGCCGCCGCCTTTGATTGGACAATTGCCGGTTCGAAAAATCGCAAGTGGCGCGCCACGTCATGGCTCGTCCGCCACAGCGCTGCTCACTTGCAGTTTTGCGACCACGTAATGAACGACAGTGACCACAGCGCGTTCCCCCTCTCGGACGAGGACCAGCTCCAGCGCATGGCGTGCCGCCGCTCGCAAGTGGCGGCCGACGGAGCGGAGCTTCAGAAGCGCATCGCGTCGCTGTTTCCGGCGGCTGCCAACGACGATGCTCCGGCGGGGTCACCGACCGCTCTACGCGCCGGTCTCTTCTCGAAAACGAACCTGCACCAGCAAATGGCGCATCACCGGTCGGGCGAGGCGGCCGACGAAGCGCACCTCCAGGAAGGCTTGCAGTGGCTCTTTCCGGACATGGCGGTCGCCAAGGCAAGCGACGATCCGGTCGTCGCGCCCAGCGGCGTGTCCGCTAATGTCCTCGTCGGCGGCTGCATTGCCGCCATGGCGATCGCGATCGCCTACTTCACGCTCAAGCTCCACGCTGCTTGTTAGCCAACCAACCCCAAGGGCACCACACGTAACTCGTTAATTCATGCTCTTGGCATTTCGCCAGTCTCGAAGTGTGTTTCTTGCGTGTAGCGTTGCAGGGCAGAGTCGTCGCAGGCATGCGTAGTCGATCGACACGATGTAGAATCGACTTGGATGGCACCATAGGGACGCGCACACAGCGAGAGCTCTTTCTCTCTACCTATGTCAGAGTCGGCGTCGAGCTGCGCCGACGGCCCATGCACGGCGACGTGCTGACCCTCATAGTACAAGGCGTCGCTCCCACGACGTCATGTGCCTCGGGCAGTGACAAGAAGACAACTCGGACGACCACGAGAAAAAATAGTGCGTGGATTAGGGCATCCTCCTCGGTGGTCGTGCGGATCCTCACAACAAGCCTTGGCGCGACAGATCCTCGTACGTCTACCCGAGTATTGTCACGTTGGACGTACGATGGTCGGCGCATGTTCCATACCTTTTTGTTGAGGACGTTGCCTTCCGAGTCTTCAAACTCTTCTTCGTTGGCCTTGCTCCACGTCTCCTTCTCGAGCTGCTCCTTGAGCTTCTCGTACACTAGAGAGATCGTGAGTCGAGACAAGCCAGAGGCGCTTCGTACGCGCAAGGGCGTCGGCCATCGAGGTGATATCGTGAAAGTGCTTGGTGTTGGGGATCCCGAGGCAGCGCATGCCGTGGGCGTGTCGCCACTGCTGAAAATGCCGGTCAAAGTCCCGCCGGCCCCAGTAGCTGTGGTTGCCGCAGATCTCGCACGTAAACTCGACACCGAGGCCGTGGAGCTTGTAGAGCCAGTATGGAATCGGCTTGCCGTCCCAGCCGAGCGGCAAGTTGAGCGGGTTGTAGAACGGCTGCTCGTCGTCGTCGTCGACCTTGTCGTTGTCGACCTCGACGTCCGAGAGCGCATCGTCCTCTTCTTCGAGGATCTCAGCCTGGAGCTCCTCCGGTGTCCGCGTCTGCTTGAGCTCGAGGAACGAAATCGTGGCGTGAACAACCTCCGTGAGCAGCCCCACAAGCGTCCGAATCTGCGCCTCGAGGTGGGCGAGGCCCTTGCGGCTGTCGCTCGCGGGTTCGCCCGTCGCCTCGCGCTGCTTGAGTTGCTACAATCGATACATATGGCGGTGAAACGAAGGGAAATAGAGGTACCTCGGCTGCCTTGATGTGCTTCTTGCCCTTGAGATGGCCGTTGAAGACCGCGTCGGACGCAAACTGCTTGTTGCAGGCTTTGCAGTACGTTGCCGACGACGTATTGAGAGATGTCGCCCAGCCTTGGACGGTGTGCCGCGCCCAGTCCTTCTCAAACTGCGTCTGAGCGTCGAGCACGACGTCGTCGAGGTCGACGAGCGGCTGCGTGCGGCGGTAAAAGTCCTTCAAGTACGCCAGGAGGTCGTTCAAGTACGCTTCGTAGCGCGTGTCCGAGAGTTTCGCGGCCTCTGGGATCTTGTGGAACTGCGCAAACCGCCCGAGGTACGAGATATAGTCGACGGGCGCGTCAATGTACTCGGGCGTGCGGCCGCGCTGGACCTTGGTCGTGTCGGCCGTCTTCATCTTGTTGACACTAGCATTCGCAGTCCATGAGCGTCATCACACATATAGATAGGAGGTACCTTGCAAAGACCGGCAGGTTGAGAAACTGCGTATGGAACGCGTGCAAGTCGAGGTACTTGCCAAAGCGCTCTTCGCCGGAAAACTGCATGACAAAATGAGCTACAACCGTCACGATCGTACGAAGGACGCACCTCGACGGTCGGGTCCATGGCCGCATCCAGCGACGACGGCTCGTGCGAGACCTCGACGGTCGGGTACTTGCGGTGGAACTCGCGGATGTTTTTGAGCTGGTCGTAAAACGACGTAAAGTTGGCGCGCCCATGCAGCGTGTCGATCTCTTCCTTGAACGCTCCTTCCTTGTCGTCGTACAGGTCGAGCACCTCGCGGCTGCGCGCGGTCACGTTGTCCAAGAGCTGGCTCACCTTGTGGCCATGAAGCACGCGCGCCTTGTGCTACATATCGATCGCATGAGGCCGAGGCCGGGAGCGCGAGGACGTACGTTACGAGGCTTCTCATTGAGGATCGAGACGATCGCGCGCTCGAAGCTCTCAATGTCTTCATGGCCGGCGCGGAGCAGCTCCAAGGTAGACGACGACATGCTGGCGGAGGCGAGAGACCGCAGAAACAAGCCAACCAATCCCGTGCCATATCCCGCGGAAATGCGACTTGGACAGCGTACTTTATCGGATAAAACCCAATTTCAAACAAGGAAATTCGGTTTTGCCCAACGATTCAAATTAGGATTCGGACGTTTGAATTCCGAAATTCACACTACAATGGTCTCGACGTCGAGTGTAGTCGGCGCCGCCACCGCGCAAGGTCTGGCGGTCTGCCTTGCTGTCCTCGGACTACCAACATGGACGTACGGCCTGCTATCAGATGACCGTAGCATGGGCTCATGCTGGCGCTAGGGCCCTCGGCGCTCTAGAAGACCGTCACCCTGCCAACCTCGGCATCGTCACGGGCGTCGTCGTCATGCTCATGCTCGTACTGCATGTCCTGTACCCGCTCCTCTCGCCCCAGGTACTCTAAACACTGCATAGCGCTTGTCCCACATTGATTCGCAGGCGAGCCTTCGCCGTGCTGGCGCGAGCGTTGCGATCACGATCGCAGCCATCGCGCTCTTTCACGTGGTCCTCATCTTTTTCGGGGCACCCGTCCTCGAGTACGTCCACATCGCTCTCTTGGCCATATCCAACGCGGTACCAGCCTCATAGATCGAACACTCATGCTTGCTACGTTGCTTGCGTTCCTCTGCGTCCTGCCTTTGACGACCGCTGTCGGCCTCGCCTCGTTCGACTCGTACGTCGAGACAGTGTTGCACCAACGGTAGGATGATCCCATCGACTCTGCGCCTCCGTATCGCTGCATATGCCTGTAGGTGGCGCTCCCACGATGAGCAGCAAGCGACGTGCACCTTTCTGGGCACGCTCTTTGGCGCCTACATCGGAGCGCTCCTCCTTCCGTTGGATTGGGACCGACCGTGGCAGGTGCGAACGTCTCTTGTCCATTCCAGTCCTCTCACGGGCCGCCTTAGCAATGGCCGCTGCCCTGCGTGTACGGAGGTGTGTACGGCCACACCCTCGGGCTACTCGTCTCGACCCTCTGGCACGTGGCCACATCCTCGCATGGCATTCACAAGCGATACGACTAACGCTCTACGACGCAAACAAGAGGCCGGCCGCGACCGCCTTGGCCGTCTCGTCGCCTTGCAGCAAGCGCACGAGCTCGATGCCCATTTCCATCGCCGTGCCAGGGCCTACGTATCCAAGCGTGAGCCGATCCGAGAGTACATTGAATGCAAAGAAAGACCTTGGCTCGTGATGCAGTTGCCGTGCACGACGACGCGCTGGGCCGCGTACACGGTGTTGGGCATCTTGTCGGCAAAGGCTGGGTACGCCGTCGCCGAAGGGCCCACGAGCAGCTACATGGGTACATGCGTCACGCTATGTGGTGAGCGTCGTTGCTGGACGTACGTTGTGTGTGTGCAGAACCACGGCCGGCGCCGCGCAGATCGCGCCGTAGTACTTGCCGCTCTCCTTTTGCTTGCGCAGCATCTCGATCAAGGTTGGGCAGTCGCGGAGATGGTTGGCACCCGGGAGGCCCTAGCAACGCAGGCGCTTCGTACCCAAAGACAGCAAAAGACGAGGACCCCAGGGAGCACGATCAAGTCGTACGCCGTCTCGACGCACTCGTCGAGGACCGCGTCGGCGTGAATCTGGAGTCCGCGCGACATCTTGACGAGCTTGTCGCTGGTCACGGACGCGAGCGTGACCTACGCCGTCGCGTATGAGCTGTGGCGGATCGCAGGACTTGGCTTGTACCTGCACGCCGCCACGGACCAGCACGTCTTGGAGGCACACGGTCTCGATCTCTTCGCTGCCGTTGGCCTGGCACCAAAGGCATGGCGTTGATACAGCAAAAGGACTCGGTCATACCACAGGAATGAGCGCCTTGGGTGCCATCGTCGTCGTCGTCATCCAAGCGCGCAGGAAGCGGACGGAGCGTGAGGCAAAGTGGCGGGGGAACATAAAACTCAATGACCTCTGTCTTTTTATATGTCGTGGCAAGCTCGGCGATGCAACCTCGTATCTTTAATATTGTTATAGGACGAGGAGGGATATTAGCAGCACTCGGTCGGCGGCTTGACGGGCGCAACCTTGTCGTTGAGCGAGATCTTAGCGACGCTGGGCGGCCCCGGGCTCGGATTCGCCGCGTCAAAGTTGCGCAGGATGGTCGTCGCGGTCTCGACAAAGACCTTCTCGACGTTCTGCGCCGTCTTGGCCGAGGCTTCGATAAAGTGCAGCCCATGGCGCGCCGCCCACTCGGCGGCCTCGTTCGATGACACTTGGCGCTGCTCGGGCGGCAAGTCGGCCTTCATGCCGACGACCATGATCTCGAGGCCGGAGTTCATGCAGTTTTGCTGGCACTCTTGCAGCCACCGGCCGAGATGGAGAAAGCTATCGCGCTTGCCAATGTCGTACACGAGGAGGACGCCGTCGGCGCCGCGATAGTACGAGCGCGTAATGGAGAGGAACGTCTCTTGCCCGGCCGTGTCCCAGATCTCGAGCTTCACCTTGCGGCTGTCGAGGTCGAGGAGCTTGGCGCCAAACTCGACGCCGATCGTGAGGTCATGCGTGCCCACGAACGTCTGCTCGGTGAACTGCAGCAGCAGCGAGCTCTTCCCGACCTCCGAGTCGCCGATGATGATGTACTTGAGCGTGACGAAGACCATCGCAAAACGTACGATGCAGAGGATTTCCGGTAAATGTCCGGATACGACCCAAGTTGAAGTTGCCACGAAGATCGCAAAGATCGCACTCGTCCGGGTTGCGATGGTCGAGCAAGGCGATCGCTTGCTGGCGACTAAGATCTCAAAGGCTTTGGCATCGCGATGTATGGAGCACGTACTTCCCCCGAATCCTTCGAATCCAAATGCAATTCCTAACGCTATGTACCCCAACGGCCGGCAACAACCAGACGACGTCGCATCGGTTGTCGAGAACCTTCGATCTCGCGCTCTCAAGCCCTCAGATACAGCACCAATGAGGACCAGATTGTTTTCATCTCGTCATCGGATTATGCTGAACAATATTCAGCAACGCAAGATATTATCTTGCCTTGCGGGCGCAGTGTTGGATGCGGCAGCGGAGATGGAGGAAGCCCATGTGGTCAAGCGGAAGAAGGGGCAAGCAAATTGGCCTCGCCGAGCACGAGAACACTGCGGTACATCCTTCCGCTGATGCGCTGTAGCCAAAGCGTCCCACTTCAGAGCATGTCGTGTGTCGTGGTGCACATCAAGTCCTGGTCGTTCGCCGATGGCTGTGGATATCTACTGATTCCGTGGGTCAAACTGCGTGCATTGCGAGGATGCAGGCGGCTGGCGCATGGGTGACGGACGAGCAACCATTGTTGCGGGGGGAGACTGAGACTGACGCACCTCGAAGCGAAGCGTGGCGAAGGCCCTCGCTTGGACTTGTCGCAGGCCAACGAGTCGTGCGATTGCAGGTATAGTTGATGATCTTTCGAATTCTAGAACACGTGCGCGATACGGCCGCAGCTGCTGCTCGCTCGAAAGCCAGCGTGTGCGCAACCGCTAGCCAGCTCTAGCGCACCACGCGGCGCCTCTTCGCGTTAGCGCCATGAAGTATCACGCACCTCGCCGGCACGGCTTGGCTACCGATGCGAATGGCTTCTCGGTCCTCGCTGCATAGCGACACGAAGGCTTCTTCTTCAAGCGGCATGCGATCCCCGCACCCAAGACTGCCGTGTAATCCGACCGTGATGGGCACCCAAGTCGGTCAAAGTGGTCGTTGCATCCACAAAGACGCTTCGCCAAGTTGCACTTCAATGTCGACCGAGCAACGTCGGTCTTGGTCCTCACGCATCCGAGCCAAAGATACGTCCTCGTAGCGTTCATGCACGGCTCTCCAGTCGCTTTTGTCGACCGTTCTTCGAAAGCAGCAACGTCCAGCAGCCAGTGAGCGACCAATATCCCGTGTACAGTTTAGTAGAAAACGACTAGCCTCGCCGTTGGTGTAAAATTTGTACACAAATTGCAACAAATTAGTCTTCCGTCGGGCCAGGTGGCGGTATAAAGCCCGACATGTCAATGATGCGCAGGGTCTTTGTGCGGCTGTGCCACAAGAATTTCTGTGACGCACAGCTGTCGGCCACCTGGTTTCGAGCTCCAGCCAATCACCGTGTAGATCCTGTGAAATATGATATATGAAAAGCGAGAGGGGCTGCGCAATCGGGCCGCGGGGTCGCGAGCATATTCCGAAAACTACCACCAAGCAAGCATGCAGAACGCAAGGACAGCGATGAAGAAGACGTCGACCATGCACCGCGTCATGGAGTACGCGGCCAAGCCGCAGAATGGCGTGACGCTGCAGGAGCTCCTCGAGTTTGGCACCGACATCACGCCGGCCAAGCTCATCCACAGCGCCAAGTTCCTCCACCACGAGATGCCGATCCGGTACGCCCATCGCGTCAAGGACCTCGACACGCTGCCGTACGGGCTCTGCCAAATGCCGTCCGTGCGCCAAGTCAAGGAGTGGTATATCCACTCGATGGAAGAGCTCCTCGCCTTTCCAAAGGTGCAGACCGCGGCCGACGAGCGACGCTTCACGTCGATGATCGAGTCGATCAAGGACCGCCACAATGCGACGCTCTTTACGATGGCCCGCGGCGTGCACGAGCTCAAGCAGGCCATGAGCGCCGCCGAGGCCAAGGGCGACCTCGGTATTTCCATGGCCGACATGATCGACTTGCACTCGTTCCTGGATGGCTTCTACCTCAGTCGCATTGGCATCCGCATGCTCATGGGCCAGCACATTGCGCTCCACGAGAAGGAAGACGGCTGGGTCGGCTGCATCTGCGAAGCGACGTCGCCGGCCGAGGTCGCGCTCGCGGCCGTCGACATGGCCCGACACATGTGCATCCGACAATATGGCGACGCGCCGGACGTCGAGCTGCATGGTGACTGCAACTTCACCATGCCGTATGTGCCAAGTCATTTGCACCACATGCTCTTCGAGGTCATGAAGAACTCGATGCGTGCGGTCGTCGAGTTCCACGGCGTCGACAACGCCTTGCCCGCGATCAAGCTCATTGTCGCCGACGGAGACCAGAACGAAGACGTGAGCCTCAAGATCTCGGACGAAGGCGGCGGTATTCCGCGCTCGGCCCTCCCGCGCATCTGGAGCTACATGTACACGACCGCCAACTCGCAAGCCTTTGACTCGATGGTCGGCGAGTCGATGCCGATGGACTTTGGCGGCGAGTCGCCCCTCGCCGGTCTCGGGTACGGCCTCCCGATCAGCCGCCTTCTCACGCGGTACTTTGGCGGTGATCTCCAAATCATCTCGATGGAAGGGTATGGCACGGACGCCTACTTGCATCTGCGCCGCGTCGGCGACGCCTCGGAGCCGTTGCCCTAACCACAAAATCCCCCTCTAATTAACGCTATATATATTGTAATATTTCTACTGTCTACGACAACTATTCGCGCGAGACCGGACTGGACCGGGCGAGCGACTCGTTGTCCGGTGCCTTGGAGTTCTCCACAAAGAGGGCCGAGAGCGCCGGGGCTTTTCGCAGGACGCCCGTCGAGAGGGGTTTTGGCTTGGGCTTGGTCGCGTGCGGCAGCTTGCGGACCTTGGTGAGCTCAGCTACCTCGGGATGAAGCAGTCTATTCTTGCCATCATTCGATGCAAATCCTAGGAGGGCAGAAGGCACCGAGTGAGCTGCCGCTTGTCGGCCTTGCCATCGAGGTCCTGCATGAGTCGCCGCAGTGTCTCGTCGCGCGCGTCCATTTGCGCCCGGAGCGCGCTCACCTCGTGCTCGAGCATGAGCACAGCTTTCCCGCGGTCGTTGATCTCGTGCCGCGAGTGCACTGCCTTGAGCGTCTTCTCGCTGCTCCGCGGCTCCTACGTCCGACGGATGAGGACTCGGGTTGAACAGAATGGAGCGACTTCGAGGCGGTGTTGCAGCGACAAGATGGCGGCGCGAAGCTCGTGCTTGGCCTCGTGTAGCTCGGACGTAAGGGCCGAGACGTGTTGCCGAAGCATCTCGGCGCTGCTGCCGTCGTGAAGCCCCTCAGTGAGGATTTCGGAGAACGACTCGATCGCTGTCGCCACCTCGCGTGTCGAGACCGCGTCGACGGTCGTGAGCACGCCAACGGTCGACTGGATGCCAAACGCAAGCGCGCGGGCGACCCTGTCGACTTGTCGCGCCAGGACCTAGATCCATTCTTATCGTATCCCGCGTACGTCAAGATGGAGGATACGGTCATGTCGTCGATCGGGCCCGCCGCCGTGGTGTGGTAGGCGTCGTTGATGACGTCGATGATCTTGTCGATGGTCCGGCGCATGTCCATGCTCATGTGCTTGCGCGTCTGCCGCACGACGTTGAGGTTGCGCGAGAGCTCCAAGAGTGCCGTGCGCAAGGACGGAATGTGCCCGAGCTCCAACTCTACGCTCATGACGTTCCGCCCTGTCATTTTGCATGTTGACGACCTGGCGTCGCGAGCAGGTCGGAGTCATACAGCATCGGCTTGAGCAGCGGCAAAATGTGGTGGAACTCGTCGCGCACTTTCTTGATCTTGGCGCGCAGCGCGTGCACCTCACGGGCCATCGCCGCGTCGCTCTCGTCTTGGCGCATTTTGACCTGATAGATTGATACATTTCGGGGACCGTTCCGACACGTCTACCTGGCTGCGTGTGACCTCGAGCAAGCTGCACACCATCTCGACGCTACTCTGGCACGCATGTAGCTGCGCCTTGAACTCCCCTGGGACGCCTGGCCCGTCTGGTGTCCCGTGGGATAGGACAAGACTCGTTGCTGCTATTGCTGGTGCGTGTGTGGGCACGAGCACTGTCGTCGGCGCAGCGACCACCGGTGGTATCGGCAGTGGAGTTGGCGGATCCAGCGTCGCGCGCACGTTGTGCTCGATCTTGTGCTTCATGTCTGGCGGGAGCGCGTACGGCGGTAGGTCTGTCATGGACGCCGGCGGCCGCGTCTCCTTTTCCCGCCGCCGGGCGTGGATGACGACGGGAATTTTGCTGGACGGCGGTACCGACACGGGCTTCTTCTCTGGCGACTCGACTTCATGCTCGACGGTCGCCGGCGTCGCCGGGCGGGACACTGGCTTGGGCGTCAGTGTCGGTTTGAGCGTCGGTGTCGGTGCGGGTGTCGGGGTCGGCGTCGGTGCGGGTGTTGGCGTTGATGCGGGTGTTGCTGGCCTCTCGGGCGAGAAGGCAATGACGACGGGCTCGACGCGGCGAATCGGCGTCGTCGGGCGCGGTGGCTCGGGCGCTGCTTGCAAGACGACCACCGGCGGCGGTTTGGCCATGACGTCGTCCACGTGCTTGTAAATGTCTACCTCGTCCCATAATCGCATCCATCTCGATAAAGATGTCGAAGCATGTACCTTCGACTTGGGCCGCAAACGTCTTTTGGACGACCGCAATGTTCTCCATGACCTCTTCCTTGTCGGCGCCCCGGGCCTACGCCGAGGTACTTAGCGCACTTCCGCTCCAGCGAAGGCGTACGATTTGGATGTTTTCGACCGCGCCCTGGATCGCGTCGTGGATCGCCACGGTCGCGCGGCGCTGGGCTTCGTTGAGCGTCCCGATGAGGCTCTTGACGCCGGCCGTCTCGGACGCGATGCGCGAGACCTGCATCATGGCGACGGCGTGCATGTCGCCGGCGCTCTCGGCGAGGCCCGCCACCTGCTTGTCGAGCACTTCAAACCGGTCGCTGTAGTCCGGTATCGCACTGCGCGTGTCGTCGATTGCGACTTCGAGCGACGACCCCATTGCCGTCACGCGCGCGTCGAGCGCGTCGACAACGTGTGGGAGCTTGCCCAGCGGGCCCTCCACGAGCTCCTCGAGGGCCAAGATGCGCTCGGCCAACCGCGTCAGGACCACGCGGACGGCCGCTGCGTGCGCCGTGAGGTCGCGCTGGACGGTCTCGAGGAGTCGCTCCTCGGCCACGTCGTCGTCCATGATTGTTCAGCCCTCCTGCCCGTTACACCACCGTTATGCTACCAATTCCGCTTCCTCCAACATGTCCTGTCTACCTCGTGAATTTGGGCATGCAAGGCCTGGAATGCATATTGATGGGAGAAGAGCGGGAGGATGGGTTTCCATGGGGTCACTACCGGTCCTTAGCCGAGCGTCGCGTCGCCGTCGTTGGCGCCCACCACCATGTTGTTCTTGATCAAATTCATGCGGAAGAGCGCGGCCTTGGTGTCGGCCGTGTACTGGCGGCCGACCGCGAGCGCGTTCGCATACGCCTTGGCGCGCACATCGGCCTCGTGGGCGAGGAGCACCATGTTGTGGCTGTCGATGCGCGCGTGGATCTTGCCGCGCAGGATTAAGTCGCGCAGCTCGTCTTCAAGCGCGTCCGGCGTCGTGTTGAAGGTGTCGGCCATCTCCCGCATGTCGACCGAGAGGTACGGGAAGAAGTACTGGACGATCGCCCGGTGGCGGATCTCCTTGGCGAGCTCGCCGACGTGGTTTGAGAGGTTCATGTCGAGCGCCCACTCCTCCTGCATCTCGCCAAGCGTGCGCAAGCACGAAGCGTACTGGCTGCTGTAGAATGCATGGATCATTTCGCGGAGGCGGGGCACAAGTTCGAGGAACGCCTTGAACGACGGGCTCTGAATGACCTACAGATATAGAGAGAAGCGGCGTAAGCATCCTCGGCGTAAGCGTGGGGAGGCGCACCTTGTCGCGGAGCTCGTTGCGGTCAAACGTGGCGAGTGCGCAGAGACCGCCAAAGAGCGCAATGTCTTCGGCATGCAGCACCTCGTTGAAGGTCGAGCCAATCTCGACGTTGCAGGACGTAAACTTGAGCGCTGCGGTGTGGTACTTTTTGTTGGTGAGGTGCACGAGGCCATGCGTCGCAGCGATCTTGGTGGCAAAACTAGCATCGCGTGAGCCTGCTTGCATAGGAGGATGGATGGCACGTACATGGCGTCGCTCTCGACGGCCGACTGCTCGAGCTTGATGAGGTAGTTGGTCACGTTGCCAAAGTTCTTGAGGTGCACCGACGCCTAGATGCGAGCATGACGAGGTCGTACGACGAGCCATGGACGTACGCGAATGACGTTGAAACACATCTCAGAAATGTGCTTGTCGGACGTGCAGTAGTCGCGCGCCTGGGCAAAGCTGCGCAACGCCGACGGGAGGTCGCCCATGCGGTAGTAAAACTCGCCGAGATCGTTGTGGCCAATCTACATGACGCATCGCATGAGGACGACGCCAACGAAGGAGAAGGAGGAGGATAACGTACGCGAATGCTTTCCTTGATCAAGCTCGACTTGTACGAGTTGAGCTCTTGCTCGAGGCGCTCGTGGCGGCTGTTGTTGGCACGCGTCGCCGCGTCCACAAACGCCGCGTCCACCTTGAAGTCGAGCGGGAGCAAGTCGGCGTACTTGGTTGTGAGCTCGCGGTACAAGGTCGTGTTGGCCGCCGTCTTGGTCGTCTCGAGCTCGGCGAGGAGCATGCGCAGCGCATCCTTGGCGTACTGGAGACACACCGCTAGACAGCCAGGAAGAAGCAGAATTAGCCTTCATTTCGCCGAGCACATGGCCGTACCGCGCTTGCTCTCGGGGTCCAGGACGCACGTCTTGCCATACTCGACGATGAACAGGAGGTGGCGGACGCGGTTGACGCCCGCGTACTTGGACGCGACGGCCTCGAGGTCGAACGTCTCGAGCCCCATTTTCTTGCTTGCGATGAGGGGCGAATATGCGACCGCGACTCGTATAATTTAATATCCATTGTTACAGGTCCAGGAAGATCCCAGGGCGTGCCCCGTCATAGCTCCCGTCATGGCGTTGTTGCCTCATGAGGCTCGAACGACTCTGCTAGCATGCAGACGCGACGTCGTGGGCTCGTCGACCATCCTCTGCCCGCCTATGCGGCCACACATGGCGTCTCTGTCTATGGCGCTCCACTCGACACGCAATCGTCGGTTCCCGTCGTCGCTGCATACCCCAGCGTCGTCGTTGTATACGTAGCGGTCGAGCCGTGTCGAGCTACCGCTTCGCAGCATTAGCTACACGGATAGCCGGACGCGGCCGCCATCAGGAGACACGCTGCTGACGACGGGCTCGTCGCGCCTCTCGACGGCTACCGAGATAGGATCGGCCTGGGTTTCTCTGCACGGAGCGCAACCGAGGTGGCACAGCTGCGACGCCACGTCCGTATACAGGCACACACGGCTGGCAGCTTTGAAACGCGAGATGAGGTGCATGGATGAATGAAAATGAATCTTTATCCGGTCAATGCACCCAGCCAACGGCGTGGCCGTCGGCCATGTAGGGCTCGACGAACCCGCGAAAGTGCACGTCGCCGTCGACGCACCCCCAGCGTGCACCGTAGCCGTCCTTCTGCCGGATCTCGAGCACGATGGGCCCGTTCGGCAGCCCGTGCGTGTTCATCCAGACCATACTCGCCATGATGTCGCGGACCTTGGCCTCGCCGAGTGCGTTTTTCTGGGCTTCCGAGCCTTTGTTGACACCCCACCACCCGTCCAAGCTGCGCTGCGCGTGCTTGGTCCACTGGCGGCCGCCGATCGTGAGCTTCGACTTGGAGTTTGCGTCGCCATGCTTGCGGTTGAAGGCGTCCATGCAGACGGCGGCCGTCGGCGGGACGAGCACCTGACTGCCCGCCGTGCAGCGAACTCCGAGCAGCGTGACGATGCCGCGCGCGCCTCCGATCGCCACCACAAATGCGTCCATACGTGTCGTCGTGCCGAGGTCTTCCACAATGGCCAACGGAATCGTCGCCAAACGGTCTCGAGGACCCGTGTCCTCGACGACGCCATCGACCGGTGGTGGCAGCTGCGTCAAGACAGGGCAGACGCCCGTTGTCTGCCACACCCAGAGACACCTTGCAAGCAGCTTGTAGTAGGCGTTTGGCCACATGCCAACGTACGAGAGTGGTGGCAACCGTGTCGGGTTGGGACCATCGGCATCGTTGTCAGTAACCAGTTGCTGGCAAAAGCTCGTCGCTGCGCTTGGCGTCAGGCTCAACAGGCGCGCCCAGGTCTCTGGCAACAAGCGATCGGGAGCAAAGTACGCGGCAACGATGGCCTCGAGCGGCGCAGCCATTTCGTGTCGGACGTTGCGCGCGCTTTCGTCGTCGAGTGCGAATGATGGTCGGTTGGAGCCAGCGCGTGCGCAACACCGAGGTGGCCAAGTTCAACCGGTCGGCTCGCCCTCAACTTTCGATCTCGATCTATCTGTCCGCACGTGGCTACTCTTCCGGGCCAGATCCAGATTGCACGGCGCGACTACGATCTTCGTCCAGTTCTTTGCGGCGCCGCTACTGCCCGTCCGAAGACGCTCTTGATTGCGTGAAGGCACTTGGTGTCGTGGCTGTCGTCGGGTGCCCCTTGGCGTGACGCTCCTGCGAAAGGCCGTGCGTCCTGTCCCGGTCGTGAAATAAAATACGCAAAACTCAAAGCGTCTGTCAAATCGCCTGTCATTTAATTCGAAAGCCGCATGGCAATTAAAAAGAGAGCGATTTCGTTGGTCGTTAACGCCGAGATCGGGGCCTATAAAAATGTGTGGCGCGAATTTAATAATGGGCCAGCTGGCACGCCTTTCGATATTTTTATCGCCGCCCCTCGCCAATCGACTTGGTCTTTGTATGTGGAGTGGCGGCGGCATGCAACAGCTTGGGGTTTGTATGGACGCTGGTGGGGAATTAAATGGCGGCCGATTTTTTGACCCATCGCGCCGACCGTACCCTTGCTTTTTTTTACTTTTTCACGCGATTCACTCGAGGTTTGTATGCGGAATTGAGTGCGCGGAAAAAAGCAGCGTGAGCCAACGCGTTACTTATTTCGTGAAGTTCTTTGCTTGTTTGCATTTTGCTCAGGAGACTGCCCAGTTCATTCTTCGGTACTTGGGTCCTCCCTGCTCCTCAGAGGCCCCGACGACGCAAGACCACCCGACGACCTCCTCCCCCGTACGTCCCATCCTCCGCGCCCCTGGGGATGGCTCATGGAACCCTTCCGTCTAGGTCATCTCCCTGCGTCAGTAAGTGCGGTTGTAACAAGGTACGCCACGGCGAGGCCGGGACCCGACCTCATGCGGACCGTAGGAAGCATGGCATCGCAACGAGAGAGCTCCCTTGAGCTCCGCGTCGGCAAGAAGTTTCGCCTCGGCCGCAAGATTGGAAGCGGCTCGTTTGGCGACATCTACCTCGGCACCAACATGACGTCGGGCGAAGAAGTCGCGATCAAGCTCGAGTCGGTCAAGAGCAAGCACCCGCAGCTTCTCTACGAATCCAAGATCTACAAGATCCTCAACGGCGGCTGTACGTCGTCGACGCAAGAAGCTTCCGTAGCTCATGCTGGTGTAGTGGGCATCCCGAACATCCGCTGGTTTGGCGTCGAAGGCGAGTACAACGTCATGGTCATTGACCTCCTCGGCCCGTCGCTCGAGAACCTTTTTGACTATTGCGGTCGCCGCTTCCAGCTCAAAACCGTGCTCATGATTGCGGACCAGCTCCTTTGCCGGCTCGAGTACTGCCACTCGAAGAACTTCATTCATCGCGATGTCAAGCCCGACAACTTTCTCATTGGGCTCGGGAAGCGTGCGCAAATCTGCCACGTGATCGATTTTGGTCTCGCAAAGAAGTACCGCGACCCCAAGACGCACCAGCACATCCCGTACCGGGAGAATAAGAACCTCACGGGCACGGCGCGCTACGTGTCGATCAACACGCACATTGGCATTGAGCAGTCGCGCCGCGACGATCTCGAGTCGCTTGGCTACGTCTTCATGTACTTCATCCGCGGCTCGCTTCCGTGGCAGGGCCTCAAGGCCAACACGAAGAAGCAGAAGTACGAGCGCATCATGGAGAAGAAGATGAACACGCCGATCGAAGTGCTCTGCAAGGGCTACCCCGCCGAGTTCCGCGCCTACTTTGAGTACACGCGCGCCCTTCGCTTTGACGACAAGCCCGACTATGCGTACCTCAAGCGCCTCTTCAAGGAGCTCTTCTTTCGCAAGGGCTTCCAGTTTGACGCGATGTTCGACTGGACGGTCCTCAACTTGGTACGTTGTTGCTGCACTGCTCATGGGCACCTACTCATGGATTTTTTCCTGTAGCAAAACGGCCGGAGAGAGCGGGACGGCAGCGGCAGCGCCACGGGTGCGCCGCCGCAGCCGGCTACGGGTGCCACGGCTGCGCCACCGACGGGCAACCCCATCGACTCGCAACAGCGATCGTCGCGCATGGAGCCGATGCGCCAAGACATGCGCGTCAACTCGGGCCGGCTGTACGTCCGGGAAGACTCGAAGGATTCGGCCGAGCTCCAGCAAATGCAGCAGATGCAGCAGATGCAACAAATGCAGCAGATGCAGCAGATGCAGCAGATGCAACAGCCCGGGTACGCCACCGGCAATCGTGACGATAGATTATATGTGGCCCCCCGCGTCGCGTCGAACGGCGATCTCAGCGACCCGAACAAGCTGCCCAGCCAGCGCCAAAGATATTGATTACATAGCTTGTCGAATTTAGGCACTCCACCTCCATTGCACGTTTTCTCTTAAGAAAAGTATGAAACAACGACCTTCCTTGTCTTGATCACGCTGTCTTTTCGGGTCTCCATGACGTGGCGATGCGTCGGTGCATCGCAAGCGCGACGCAGCTGGGCTGCCACGAGGGCTGCTCCTGATAGGCGGCAGGTTGAAGCTTGAACGACGCCCCGCAGATGCCATGCCATGCCATCATCTCGTCGCGTCCATCCTCCTCGCTCATTATTGCCATCGCCAGACCCTTCGGCAATGGCACGGTCATCGGGTCAACTTGCATGCGTCATCGTCGATGGACTGCACATCCATGATGGACGACGACAAATACAAGAGCGCATCGTTCTATCGTTCGCCTACATAAGCGCTGTATACGCTTCGACGATGCATGGCCTACGCTTGCCACATGCCAGTCGACGCGTTCGTTGCTCGTGGCAGCTGGTGGCTGCCATGTCTGCTGCCGGTACCACGCGCAGCACCCGCTCCGTCGTCACCTTCAGCGCCGTAGCCCTGGCGCCCATGGCCCATGAGGCTAGGATCATGCGGCATGAAGCATGCATCCATTGATGTCTGGGTCATCGGTGCCATGCGATCGTCGGCAGACGTCCACGAAGGGCGCACATCGGCGCTGCCTTCGTATACATCATCCTCGGAGCGTCCGCTCGGGTGATGATGAAACCAAATCGGATTTTCGCCGCTTCTCATTGGCTCAAACTTTAATCGTCCGGATACGAAAGCGCCAAACGACTGGCACTTGGCTCGAACCATACGTTGTGCGGGGTTCGGTTGAAGATGTGGCGGTTGTATCCGGATACCCGCTCAAAGATCGCCGAGGGTTGACTCATTCTCCATTTGGATCTCTTCCTCCGCCATGGCCCACATCATCACCGCCGTTGCCAGCGCGACGAAGGACGTCGTGCCCATCCGCCGGGCGCTCCTCTCGGTCTCGGACAAGACCGGCCTCCTCGACCTCGCCAAGTACCTCGCGGCCCATGGCGTCGAGCTCCTCTCGACGGGTGGCACGGCCAAGGCCATGCGCGAGGCTGGCCTCCAGGTCATTGACGTCTCGGAGTACACGCAGTCGCCCGAGATGATGGATGGCCGCGTCAAGACGCTCCACCCCAAGATCCACGGCGGTCTCCTCGGCGTCCGCGGCAACAAGCAGCACGAAGATGACATGGCCAAGCATGGCATCAAGAACATCGACCTCATGGTCCTCAACCTGTATGCGTTCGAAGCCACGGTCGCGTCGGGCGGCAACTTTGAGACGTGCATTGAGAACATTGACATTGGCGGCCCGTCGATGCTCCGCTCGTCGGCCAAGAACCACGCGAGCGTCGTCATCTGCACGTCGCCGTCGCAGTACATGGACCTTGTCGCCGAGATGAGCGCCAACCAAACGGGCACGACGCATGCGTTCCGCAAGCGCTGCGCCGCGGCGGCCTTTACGCTCTCGGCTCACTACGACACGCAGATCTCCAAGTGGTTCAACGCGCAGCTCGGCCAGACCTCGGACGAAGTCACGCGTGTGTATGAGCCCGCGCTTCCGCTCAAGTACGGCTGCAACCCGCACCAGAACCCGGCGTCCATCATGACGATCAAGGGCTCGAAGCTGCCGTTCAAGGTCCTCAACGGCACGCCCGGCTACATCAACCTCCTCGATGCGGCCAACGCGTACCAGCTCGTGGCTGAAGTGCGCCAGGCGCTCCACCTCCCGGCCGCGGCGTCCTTCAAGCACGTTTCGCCGGCCGGTGCCGCTGTCTACGTGCCCCTCGACGAGAAGCTCAAGGCGGCCTACGAAGTGGGTAACATTGAGCTCACGCCGCTCTCGGTCGCGTACCTTCGCGCGCGCAACGCCGACCCGCTCAGCTCGTTTGGCGACTTCGTCGCTGTCAGCGACATTGTCGACGAGGCCACCGCCAAGGTACTCAAGCGCGAGGTCAGCGACGGTATCATCGCGCCCGGTTACGAGCCCGCGGCGCTCGAGATCCTCGCGGCCAAGAAGGGCGGCAAGTTCATCGTGCTCGAGGCCGACGCCGCCTTTGTGCCTCCGCCTATGGAGTACCGTGAGGTGTACGGCATGACGTTTGCCCAGCGCCGGAACGACGTGCTCTTCAACCACTCGCACGTCGCCGACGTCCAGACGAGCTGCGCGCCGCTCACGGACGCGGCCAAGCGCGACCTCATCCTCGCTGCGATCACGCTCAAGTTTACGCAGAGTAACTCGGTCGGCTACGCCAAGGACGGCCAGATGGTCGGTGTCGGCGCCGGCCAGCAGAGCCGTGTCGACTGCGTCAAGCTCGCGGGTCGCAAGGTGGCCGTGTGGCACCTCCGCCAGCACCCCAAGGTCGCCGCGCTCGCCTTCAAGCCGTCGGTCAAGCGCCAAGAGCGTGTGAACGCGCGTGTCCGCTACATCGAGGGCGACATGGCGCCCGTCGAGAAGGCGGCCTTTGACGCGCAGTTTGAGACGGTGCCCGCGCCGCTCACCGTCGCCGAGAAGGACGCCTTTGTGGGGCAGCTCACGGGCGTCTCGCTCGCCTCGGACGCCTTCTTCCCGTTCCGTGACGGTATTGACCACGCGGCCAAGCTCGGCGTCTCGTTCATCACGCAGCCCGGTGGCAGCAACCGCGACGACGAGATCAAGCAGGCGTGCATCGAGTACGGCATCACGATGACCTTCTCGGGCGTCCGCCTCTTCCACCACTAAGTCGCCGCCTGTCTTGTAATCTATCTAAATCTGTTGCACTCTTCTTCTCGTCTCTTGCTTGCAGCGTCAGAGCATCGCTTCTCTGTGGACTACTGGGACGTTAAGCGTCTTGTTCATCACTGGCGCGTGATCTTCTTGGCCAGAGGCGCTCGAGCCACTGGACCTGAGTGCAAGCACGAGCAGTTGAGTCACCTCGCCATACACAGCAAGCCAACCAAACGTACAGCTCCGACACTGCGGCTGTCGATGCTTTGGCGACGCGCTGGCACAGCTGGGATTCCAGGACCGCTTGCGATCGAGGCAAGAGCATTGCGTGTATTGATCGTCATCAGAGCGTCGTGGGCGTGAGCGATGCCAAAGCCTCGTCGTCGCCTCGAGCTCGTCGAGCGCGAAGGCTCTCTTGTGGGGCCATGCCAGCGACCACCCTCGAGCCATGTGCCGTCGTGAGGGTTCGTGTGTGCAGACTTGCGCGTACGGTGGAGGTGCAAGAAGACTGGTATCCATGGAGTAGTCTTTAGAGGGTATGCAAATGCAAACGACAACGATATCTAAGTTCTATGTGGCTCTACGCGACGCGGGAGATGGGCTGTTCGCCAAAGACGTCGGCCAACGCGGCGTCGAGGATGTCGAGGCCCAAAGCGACTTCGTCGGCCGAGATGTTGAGCGGCGGGATGAAGCGCAGCGTCTCGTACACGCTCGTCGAGAGGAGGAGCATGCCCTTGTCGACGCAGCTCTGGCACACGCGCGCCGCCGTGCCAGGCGCCGCCGTCTCGTCAAATTCCATCGCGAGCATGAGACCCGCGCCGCGCACGTCCAGGACGGGGTACTTGGCCTTGAGGCGCTCGAGGCCGTGCATGAGCTGCTCGCTACGCACGCGCGTGTTCTCCAAGATGCGCTCCTCCTCGAACACCTCGAGGGTCGCCGAGGCAGCGGCGATCGCGACAGCGTTGCCGGCGTAGGTGCCACCCATCGAGCCCGGCGGCTACATCATATACATGTTGGATTTGCGCTCGAACAAGCATGCAGCGTACCTGGAGGTCCGTGAGCTCACGGCGGCTCGCAATCGCGCTGAGCGGGTACCCGTTGGCGATGCCCTTGGCCATGACGAGGATGTCGGGCGTCACGTTGTAGAGGCCGTCGATCGCAAACATCGAGCCCGTGCGACCAAAGCCACATTGCACCTCGTCGGCGATGAGGAGGATGTTGTGCTCGTCGCAGAGGCGGCGAAGCGCGTGCATGAAGGCCTTGGGCACCGGCACGTAGCCGCCCTCGCCCATGACGGGCTCAATCAGGATCGCCGCCGTGTCCTTGGGCGCGCAGCGCTGCTTGAACGCAAGCTCGAGCTCGGCGATGCAGTAGTTGACGCAGCTTTCTACATGATACAGTGTTTGAACGGCGCGCCCATTGCCAAGGTCGATCTACCTTCGTCGGTGGCGGGGCTATGGAGCGCATACGGGAAGGGCACGGTCGTGATGTTGCTCAAGAGCGGGCCAAAGCCGGCGCTGTAGATCGTCTTGCTCGTCGTGAGCGACATTGTGCCAAACGACCGGCCGTGGTAGCCGCCCTGGAAGACGATCACGTTCGACTTGCCCGTGGCCTGGCGCGCGAGCTTGACCGCGTTCTCGACCGCCTCGGCGCCACTAGACAGCAAGACGACTCGCACCATGATCTATGCAACGTCGTTGCACGTACGTGGACGCAAAGAAAAGCGAGTCGAGCGTCTTGGGCAGCACGGGCAGCAGCGACGAGACGTACTTGAGCATCGGCTCGTGGTATGCGACGCCGACCTGTGCGATTTCATGAGCATTCACATATGATAAGGAAAGGAAGGACGTACTTGGCCGTGGACAAGCGTGGCGGCCTGCTGCTGCACGGCGTGCGTGACCTTGGGGTGGCAGTGGCCCAAGTTGGTGACACCAATGCCGCAGGTAAAGTCGAGCAGCTTCTGGCCCTCGGTGTTCCAGACGAACGAGCCCTTGCCCTTGGAGAGGACCATGTTGGAGAGGCGGCCAATACCGCGCGCGATGTTCTGCTTGGGGCTCATGGTGCTGCGGAGGACGAGGCGAGTTGCAATATGATGGCGCTGGAACCGATCTTTGCCTTTTGTGCGAGCGTACGCAGGTCCCAGAAAACTGACGACCTTGAAGTTGCAGCGGAAACCTCTCACAACATATATGCTTTTGGAAAGGTTTTTGGATTTTGGCCTACACGATTTAGGAATGTACACTATTTCACGTCTGCGAGCGTACGGTCCTTCAAAAAGATCGCGCCGTTGGCACCACGTGCCACGTCGAACCGTCGCCGGCGATCGATGGCGAAGCTACTCGCGCGGCGGATCGCGCTCTGCCGGATAACGAGACCGGAAAGGGGGCAGAAATCACTGGTGCACGGTGGCAGTATAGGCCATGAGCACCACGAACTACATGTACACCGTCGTCTTGGGTCGTACCTGGGCCAGCTTGTGTGGCCCAAGATAGCCCCTTATTAATAGCGAATAGCCAGCACATCCCTGATCAGCCTATGGGACACCACGTGAAGAGCTGCTCCTTGCCGCGATGCTCTAGCAACTGTGGCGGCAACCCGAACAATGTACAAGCAGCCAGCACCGAGTCCCTTGTATGACTACAACCGTGGTCAGCATGTAGTCGAGCTCGCTGCTCTGTGCTGAAGTAGGCACGCGTCAGTCGTGCAGAGGGGGGTCGACCACGCTTGCGTCTTGCGTCGTGTACATGACAGGAATATAAAGCAGGTGGTACGTCATCCCTGCGCATGGGTCCAGCAGCAGTCGGCCACTGTGGTGGCGTCCGACCTAAGAGCCCAAGAGCATGAGCCGACCGTGCAACGCCCGTCGTTGGTCGCATCGAGAGCGAGGTCTTTGCAGCTCCTCTCTTGTTTGCAATTCGCAGGGTACTAGGCTTCTTGAGCTTCCGTGGCGGCGCGACGACCGCGAAACCCATCCGGTGCCGCACCCAAAGGAGCCCAGGGATGGTCGCGCAGGTGCTACTGTCTTGCATACCGAAATAGTGTGCAATAGCCGTTGACACGCATGGTTATCCGGACAGTCGTATCCGGACTACCGTTGGTCATCCACGGAAGCCATTACGCTCCGAAGAGATGCAGAGCAAGGTCACGGAGGTCGTCAAGCCCGTCGCCGTCGGCGGCTTTGACCTCGCCGCGCTCCTTTCAACCAACGACATTGAGCCGCGCGTCCAGCGCCACCTCGTGCGCGTCTACGTGACGCTCGCAGCCGCGGTCGGTGCCGCCGCGGCCGGCGTCGGTCTCGACATCGCGTGCGGTCTCGCCGGCTACACCACGGCCATTCTCGTCTTTGTCCTCGTGCTCGCGCTGTACCTTGTGCCGAAAGCCAAGTTTGCACTGCGGCTCTGCGTGCTCTTGACACTCGCCACTTGCTGGGGCGCCAACCTCGGCGGGCTCGTGCAACACGCCCTCGCCACAGACGCCTCGATTGTCGCCATGGCCTTGTACGATACCCTCCTCTCACTTCCACGTGTCTTATACGTGGTGATTGTTAGTGTTGGCTCGACCGTCGTCTTTGGCTGCTTCACGCTGAGTGCGCTCCTCGGTACGTGGCTTCGCTCGTCTCGGATGCCACAAGTGTCGCGTAGAGCGCCGGCGCACCTACTTGTTTCTTGGCGCGTTTGCTGGGTCTGCGATCCTAGGCCTTGTCCTTATAGCACTCGTCAACACCTTTGTGCGCTCGGCTGCCATGTACTCGCTCGAGCTCGTACGTCCTCATGCACTCCTTCGCGGAGCCTGACATCGTGTAGTATGGCGGTCTTCTGCTCTTTTGCTTCTACGTGCTCTTTGATACGCAGCTCATTGTGGAGAAGGCCAGCAGCGGCGACGACAATGTGATTGGCCATGCGTTCGAGCTCTTCCTCGGTACCGCTAGCATCTCATACCGTCCACTCAGATCTTATTGCCAGATTTTGTCAACCTCTTCGTCCGGGTCCTCATCATTCTTCTCAAAAAACGAGCCGACGACGACAGCGTCGTCTAAGGCGCCTCTCACGGACCAATGTCCGTAGACTACCTACTA
This sequence comes from Saprolegnia diclina VS20, assembly GCF_000281045.1. NCBI lineage: Eukaryota > Oomycota > Saprolegniomycetes > Saprolegniales > Saprolegniaceae > Saprolegnia > Saprolegnia diclina. The sequence continues at coordinate 283,204 of NW_008246090.1, read as the reverse complement.
CGACTTGCTAGTAGATTAACCCCGACATGCTAGTCGATGCTTGTCAACGGACTAACTGCAACATGGTGCACAAAGTAGTGTGGATGTGTCATTCAAACCAAAGTCAAACGGTTCTCTACTTGCGCTTGGCGGCTGTCGGCGGGTTCGTGGCCGCGGGGCGCGCTGTAAAGTCGCGCACCGTGCGCAGCTCGAGCTGCGTCGAGTGGTGGATGAACTCTTGCAGCTTGGCGCCTTCGGGGGCCATCGAGAGCACGCGCTTGCACAAGTTGACGCGCACATGCCAGACCGGTCCTACGTCGATGTGATAGGTTGATACTTTGATACATTTCAAAGACGACGCACCGCAGCCGAGGTCGGCGCCCGAGTAGTAGTGAAGGGTCAAGTAGCCTTTCTCTGGAAAGGCGTTTTCGCCAAGCCAGCTCTGGTTGAGCTGCCAGCCGGGAATCGGGTCGCCGCGACTCCAGCCGTACGTCTCGTTGAGCCAATTGTCGCCCTACCACATCGGAAGTAAGGATCTGTAATTGGTCGAGAGAATTAGCGCGTGCAGGTTCCGCGAGTGCGAGTGCCACGAGCATCTTGGCGACTTCGCGCTGCTCGTAGATGGCCATGTCGAGCTCGTAGTAAATGTCAGGCACGAGCGGCGACCACAGATTGAGCCAGCCATAGCGAAAGATGAGCTCGGCCAACTCTCGCTCGGTCAGTAGCGCAAATAGCTAAATATTGTTTCATAAAAGCATGTCCACGACTGGATTCGAACCTGCGGCACGCTGTAGAGGTCGACAATGCGGTCAATGAGCAGCAAAATCACGTCGACGCGCGCGGCTTTGAACGCCCGCGGCCACATGCAGAGCACGCGAAGGCACTGTTTGACGCTGATCCAGCGCGACGACAACAGGTACTGCAGCTCCATGATGAGACGCCGGACCGAGATCGTCATCTGTTCCAGTGCGATAGCTTTATAAACGAAATGGACAACTCTGACCTTGACGCCGTGGAGCTCGACCTCGGCAAAGGCCGCGAGGCCCGACGAGTAGTCGTTGTACTGCGCGTTGCGCTGCATCTTGAGAAGGTGCTCAAAGACATTTGGTGTGAGCGTGCCGTACGCCCGCGGCAGCTCCGTGTGCGGCTCGAGATCCAGGCCCACAGCATGCATCCGCTCGAGGAACTGCGCAAAGCGCTTTGCGGACATGGCTTCGATCGATTGGAATTTACCTAATGCGATATTTTGACTTCTGAACAATAGACCATAGATCGTCGTACTCTGTTGCGCGACGGGTCGACTCGCCATGTGCACAAAGTCAAACTCGAGAACACCAAATTTCGGGATTTTGTCGCAAAAGGCATTTTCTATGTATCCAAAAATGTTGATATGGAGGAAACGAGACTTTGTTGGACGCACCGAGGATGACAGATTTGCCGTTGAACGTTTCGTTGCGGAAGCACTGGTAGTTGGCGTGCTGCGACGTGTCGAGGAGCTCGTACTTCTTCTTCCACAACATCGTCTTGTTGCTGATCTCCATGAGCTTTTTGGCGGCGATACGGTCCAGTGGCTCGGCCATCTCGAGGCGGTAGTGCCCCGAACATAATCCGACGATCGGGCCATACGCAAAGCGCAACGAATACTGCAGTCTACATCACCCTCGACACCATCTTTTTCATTCTGCGCACGTGTACCGTAGACGCTGGGTCGTGTCGGCCAGGTTGCATTCGATGAGCTGGCATGCATTCGATGCGTCGATCATGTGCGGCAGTATGGACGCCATGGCCTCGACGAGGTCGCTGCCGTCGAGGACCGAGTCGATGATGAGCTGCGCTTCGCGCTCCCGAAAGTAGAGGCCTATGTCGAGTTCGTACCTACTAGGATCGACTAAACGAGCGTGGGTACCATTTTTGGCGATCGAGAGCATTTGCACGTGTGCGTTGTTGCCCTTGAGGTTTCGAATCAGGTGCGCTATCGACTCGCGCGTGTGCGCCTCGGTGCTCTCCGTCGGAATGTGCAAATCCAAAAAGTCCACAACGAGCCGCCCGGCCGACGGCACCTCGAAGGGCTGGTTTGTAAGCGCGTCCACGATCTGCTTCTTGGGCCGCGGCGCGACATCGAAGACGGCCATGAGCTCGATAAACTCGTTGATTTCGACAGTGCCTATTGTCGTCTTCCGACATGTTTCTATTGAACGGAAACAGACCCGAGCCGTCAATGTCGAAGCGAGAGATCAAGCGCGCGGCCTCCCCAGGCTCGGTTGGGATGCCCATCTTGGCCATGCCTGGTTGTCGTCGCAAATAAGACAGGATCTTATTGCACAATGAAGATGGCGCACCGTCTTCGAGTTCCTTGGCATCAATGTTGCCCGAGTTGTCTTTATCGAGCTCATGGAAGAGCTGGATGAGGCTCTCTTTGGACATGGTTCGACGAAGAAGTGTGCCCCGGCGCGCGACCGAGTTGCGGTGCCGAAGCGCCTACATTTCCATCGTCAGCGACGTCGCAGGCATTGTAGAAACCTCGCCCGTGGCCGTGACGACGTCGCGGACTTCGATCTGCAGCGGCCGCGATGTCTTGTCGACAACGTGGACGATGGAGATGAACTTGCAGCCGGTCTTGGTCTCTGCACAGCGCAGCAGCTCGAGCATGATCGAGCGTTCGTACGGGATGCTATACAGTGTCAAACTATCAGTGTATCAAGGCCGAAAAACGTACTTCATGTCGAGGTCGTAGTTGCCCGTGGCTTCGTCCGGGTTGAACGTGTTGGGGTCAAAGAGGTCAAAGTTACAACTCGCCATCGAGATGGACAGCGAGTGGTTGGCCGTGCTCGCAACGGCGTGCAGCAGCGATTGGCCGCCGATCTTTCCCAGCGGATTCCCGTCGAGGACAATATTGGTGACAGTGTCGTTCACTTTGAGCGCTTGGGCAATCACAAACGCCGCTTCACAAGGAATATTGTTGTGGCTACACGCAACAATATATGTCATGAAGTTGAGCGATCGAGTTTCGCGTATCGCACCTCAGATCCAGCACTTGGAGGCAGTTGTTTTTACGCAGCGCCATGCCCACCGACTGCGTGCCGAGGTTTCCGAACGCGTTGTAGGCCAAATTGAGCTCCCGAAGGCCATTGTTGACCGCCAGCGCCTTGCCAATTTCAACAGCGCTAGTCAACATTTTGAGAAACTTTTTCAGAAATATACCAGAAAATATCAAAAAAAAAATCAAACCTGTTGAGACGTAGCATATTCCACGACAAGTCGAGCTTGGTCAGTCGGTTGTTGTTGCAGAGCATGCTGGCAATGGCCTCGCCGCCTACCATTCGCTTCCATATAGTCACAGTCTTCAACTATCGCAACGGACACACCCGTGATCAGGTCGGGCTGGACGACGTTGAGCATCTCCGACTTGCCAATGAGATTGCGTGACAAGACGAGCGTCATCAGTGATGTGTTGGTGTGCAGGGCGTTGGCAAAGCCTTGGACTTCGCCATCGTCAATGTCGCACGTGGCCATGCAGAGCTCTTGGAGTGCGCACTGCTTGGAGCCCACGTCCTCGGCGAGGGCGGCGGCGGCATCGCCATCGACCTAGGCTCGGATAAGAAATGAGGGCCTTATTTACGACAGTATAGACCTTGTTTTCGGAAATATCGAGACAGACTAGGTCGCGCTTGTGGGTGACGACACTCACGATGGCGTCGAGGCCCGGGTCGGTGAGGCGGTTGTTGCGTATGTTGAGGCTCGTGACCATGGGCAGCTCCAGCACACACTGTGCAAACACCTACCCTCGATGGGTCTTCAAGGAATTGTGGACAATTGTCGTTACCTTGGCCATCTCGTCCCCCATGCCCATGTGCGACACGTTCAAGTGCGGCGACACGGTGTTGCGGATCAAGAGGCGCACCGAGAGCGGCAGCTTCTGCGCCAAGCTCAGTGCAATGAACTTGTGCCGCGCCGAGAGCTGGCCAGAAAAGAGCCCATGGATTTCGTCCGAAGCCTCCAGCTGTACCCAATACATTGTCGGCACTGGAAGGGACAACACGTGGGTACCTGCTCGATCACGGGATTCGCAGCGATAAAGTCGGGGAGGTTGCCATGGTGCATGTACATTTGTCGACCAAGCTTGGCCGCGACCAAGCGCATGTCGTGCTTGCCCGCATCGCCAAAGTACCTACCAGATGCACTAGTACGGAGAGCTTCGTTTCGGCGCGACGGCAGTACTTGCGGCGGTCGTCGGGCGTGAGCTTGGTGCGGATATCGTCCTTGATATCTTCGAGGTATATGGGGACGTCCGGAAGCAGCTCGTGTGGCAAGCCTAGTAGCACTTGCAGCAACCGAGTGACCTTGAATCTTTGTCTACCTGTGACTTTTTGAGTCGGTACGACGAGCTTGGTAGCATGTAGAAAGCGCTCCTCGGCCGAGAGCGGCACCGTGTTCGGTCGGCTCGCGCGTCGCAAGCTGGAGCGTGCAAGCGCAGGCAGGGCGCCCTTGACGTCGGCCGGGATTTCCCAGCTTTTGTTGACCAGACCAATGTCCCAGTTGGCGTCGTGCAAGGTCTTTTTGTGCCGGGTCTTCTGTTGAGGGTCGCCTTTCTGTTTCGGTGCTTTTTTGGTTTTCATCTTGTGGCTCTTGGTAAGGGATGACGGTGGAACGAGGGCGCCGACGGTCGCACTCCGGACTAACGGAGTAGGTAGCCGTGTTGGCGTCCGCTTGGCCGTGGCTGTCACGTTGCCATCGACGTCGTTGTCCCGGAGCTCTTCCTCGATCACAATGTCGTTCATCGGCGGCATTATTGATGCAAAGTGCGTCCTAAATTTAGCTAGCGTCAAATCATAGTACATGTGCACACTTCAGCGTACACCACTCCTCCTCGCTATGTGAGCAGTGTCCTGTACTATAGCTCCTAAGTCTGTCACCTGACACGGTATGACTCTGCAGCTCGAGCATGTGCCTCGATCATGCGTGTCAACGCGCCCACGGCATCCGGAAATGTCCGGATACGCACCGTGCGGTCGAACTTTCCAAGACGTGGCCGCTCAAGATCGAACAATTTTTTGAACAATTTTTTGCCGATGGCCGACGACGCGCTGAGCCAAGTGGAGGACGAGATCCGGCTCGCCGAGGCTTACCTGCAGCAACGAAGCGCGCCGCCGTCGGCCGCAACGCCGCCCAAGCTCTCGGAGGCCCGCCGAAAGGAGATTCTCGCCAAGCTCCAGGACGAGCGGCGCAGTGTCCTCGAACGAAAGAAGACGCCAACCGTGAGCGACGATCTCCCCTGGACCACGTCGTTCTTGGACACGGCCGCGCGGTTTCCGCTGCCGTCGCCAACACAGCAGTCCTTCACCGAAGCCATCGCCTACGACAATGACGATGGCAAAGCCTACGACAGCGACAGCGACGATGGCTATGACAACGGTGGTGCGCAGCTGTCTTATTGCAGAAGAATGCACGCATCTATCGATGTATGCGTAGATGATGATATGAGCTTTCTCAAGGAGCTTCAGGAAGGCGATGACACGCTGTATTTTGCCTCGGAGCTTCCAGCGACGTTGCCACGGAGGCCATCGACCTACGTCGACGACGAAGATGACCAGAGTGCTCCAGCATCAGTAACCTCGAGCCATACGTCGCCCACGAAGCCACTGCCCAAAGCCGTCCGCTTCGACATTGACTTTGCCGCTGGTCGTCAAAGTGGCACTCCTCCCACGGTATGCATGGGCGCATGTGGTGGTTGATGCCTACGTGCACAGGGTATCGCAAAGCGGCGGGCAGCGTCGGCGCCGCGCGAACGCAGCACAGCTTCGCATGTACAGAGGACTTGCGCTCGACGTGAGAGCTACTGAACCGTCCTTGCCTAGTCGCCGCCAATGGATCCCGAGTGCACGTTCCGCCCCAAGACCACGCCGTACAAAGGCTCCAAGGCACGTCGCCCAATGACTTCGTATCGCTCAACGGATGTGCAGGTCCGAGCGACGGGGCCTAGCCGCCTCTCGCAGCTGGCAGCGCCGCGTAGCGCCGAGTACGCCAAGCGTGAGAAGCTCAAGATGGAGCAGGAGCTCGCATCGCTGAGTTCGTGCACGTTCACGCCCAACGCCCACGGTACATTCGGTCCTTGCGGCCTCCAATGAACGCTGCGATAGCGCAACGGACGCCCGAAAAACATGTCGGAAAGACAAACAAAATGGCGTTTGTCGAGCAGCAAATGAGCCCCAATCCGAAGCGTGTCAAGGTCGACGACGTCACCGAACGACTGTACGGGGACGGGCTCTTGCGCTACGAGCTCCGTGCCAAGGTCAAGCGCGCACTCGAAGACCGCAGCGTCCGCGCGACGTGCACGTTTACGCCGAAAATCAACGCCGTGACGCGCGCCATGGTCGACCACACGCAGTACAAACCAATCCAGGACCGGGTTCCCGAGATCCAGCGCCGCAAGGTCGAGTGCGATGTCGTACTATGTGTGTATCTCATGCTGCCTTGCAGAAGGAGGTGCTCCGGCAGCTCGCGACGTCGGTCGAAGACAAGCTCACATTTGTGCCGGCAATCAACGAAAAGAGCCGCCAGCTCACGCAGCAGCTCGGGCACTTGAGCGTGACCGACCGCTTGGCGCAAGACGCCGAAGACAATATTGAGAAGCGACAGATTGTCGAAGAGTTGTATACGACCGCGGTACGCGTAGACTGTAGCTGTGTCCTCTTTTTAAGAGGGTGCTCTGTGTAGCAAGGCCTCTCGTTTGCGCCGCAGGTCAACGAGCGAAGCCACTCGATCGTCGACCACAAGCCAGAGTTCAAGGTACGATCGATGGCGAGACATGCAAGCCTATGGGCGTGTAGCTCGACTTCGTGACGCGCCAGCGTGTGCTTCAAGACCGACGCGACGACAAATTGGAGCACCAAATGCTCCTCGAAGAAAAAGTCAACGCGATCGAACAGCCGTTCCAGCCGTGTATCGGCAACGCTGAGAAGGTGCTCAAGCACACTCGGCCCAAGCGACTGACCGAGAGCACGCCCGAGCAGCTCTATCGCATGACGTACGCGGTACGCAGTCTGGCGCTCTGTGACGTGCCGACACGAGCGCGCTTTGTCAGGAGCCGCGCAAGAAGGCCGAGCAAAAGAAGCGATTGGAAGAAGCCTACTACAACAAATTCTCGTACCAGCCCAAGCTCAACCACGTGTCCAAAGCCTTGGGGCGTGCGACTCCGATTCAAAAGCTCGCCAAAGTAACCTGCAGTTGTACGAGAGACGAGTGGTCACATGGACGTCGCGACCTGGTAGAGTGACGCGGCCAAGCCGATTCGGTCGCGTGTCATCAAGGAAATGGAGCTACGCACGCAAGCCGAGTGCCGGTTCCGGCCGGCGATCACACCGCTGGAAGGCGACGCCGACCGGTCGACTGTGTGGAACCCGGCGGTACGCCCACTTGTCAACATCGTAGGCCAATATACTCTAGACTGTGATTCAAACCATCGAGCGCACCCGCGAGCGCCGGCGCCAGTCGCTCGAAGACAAGCGCCATCTCCTCGAGTTTGAGGAGCTCCAGCGTTGTACCTTCCAGCCCACCATCAATCGCAAGCCCATCTCGGCCAGCGAAGCAGCCGCGCGGCCTGTGGTTGTCCGCGGTCTCAGTCGCTTCTTGGAGCTCAAGCAGCGCGCCAAGCGCCAGGAAGAAGAGCTTCGGTACGCTCTTTCCTTAAGAAATCGACGATTCAAGCGCAATTTGGTAGGGAGCGCGAAGCCAAGGTCTTTGGCACGTCGTATACCCCCCGTGCGTACACCATTCCTGCGCCGTTCAAGCTCTCGTACCAAGATCGCCAGCGGGATGGCAAGCGGAGTCGCCTCGAAGCCGAGCTTCGGCAAAAGGAGATGCAAGAATGCACGTTCGCGCCCATGACCATGGAGGTCAAGAACCGCAAGCTCATCCAGAGTCTTCTCCGCGACGGCACGCACTAGTCGTCGTAAAATGCAATCTCGGCGTTGGCGCCATTTTTCGACGTTTTATTTGTGGTCATACGCCACGTTTAAACCGGTAGTTGTGGCGTCGCGCCGCTTCGGACAGGTCGCGCCGAAACGCCGCGGCGTCCGATTGGACGGCCGCGTATCTTTTGTCGTTGCCTTTCCAGTGTCGAATTTGCCATCGAGATGGAAGAGTACGTACAGCAGGCGTGGGACTTTGCCAAGCAAGTCATGTGGGAGCTCGGCGTCCAGGAAGTCTACATGCTCCTCAACGTCGTCTGCCTCATGATGTTTGTGTACCACCTCGTCCGCTTTGCGATGGGCCACCCGCTGCCCGAGCCAAAGAAGCCGGACCCGACGCTCATCCCGTCGTATTGGTTTTCGCACTGGTGGATCAACATCCTCCTCGCGTATGCGTGGATTGCGCGCCGCTTCTTTTGCACGACCATCTTTCCGCTCCCAAAAGAGTACTACATCCGTTGCTCGAGCGCATGATCTCACACTTGATTAGGAAGCTGCTCGATCTGCTCAAGGACACGCCCAAGGAAGCCGAGGCGTTCTTTGGGGACCAAGCCGCGACCGTCGCCGTCTACGAAACTGTGATCGCTGACCTCGAAAAGAGCCCGCTCCTCTCCAACTTTGGCCGCTTCACCGCGCAGCGGCAGCTCCTCGAAGCCCTCCGCGCGCGCCAGGCGTTCATGAAGTACTTTGTCGCGCACCCTGAGATCGCGGACGTGTCGCTGCCGTCGCCGATTGTGATTACGGGGCTGCCGCGCACCGGGAGCACGCTGCTGCACAACCTCTTGGCGTGCGACCCGGCGGCCCGCGCACCGTTCAACTACGAAGTAGACGCAGGAGGCTACGACGCGATTGCGCCGCCGTCCAAGGCTATGGACACGGAGCACCTTTGGTTCCAGCGCGGTGTGCACGCGTGGGACGCTCGCTACCGCTTGACGCCCGAGATCTTTGCCGACATTGCGGCCTGTCACTTTAGCACGCCGGAAACGATCGCGGACGATGCCGTCTTGATCGAGCACGCGTTGCCGCCGCTCAAGTACATTGCGGTACCGTCTATCTCGTACTGCGTAGAAGCGCTCATGGTTGCGGACGTAGGTGCTCAGCAACAAGGCGCGGCGCATGCTCTTGACCGCGACCAACAAGCGCAACGTGTACTTGTATCTGTACCGGTACTACCAGCTGCTGCAGAGCGGCCAGCCCGACGGCCCGACGCACTGGGTGCTCAAGTCGCCCTTCCACGCCTCGCATCTGCCGCTGCTTCGCGCGACGTTTCCAGGCGCGCGCATCGTCATGCTGCACCGCGAGATGAAGCAAGTCGTGGCCTCGAGCGCGACGAAGCTACTGCGGGAGATGCACCCGTCGCTCAAAGGGAAGGGCCTCGACAAAAAGCTCATTGGCCGACTTGCCACAGAGCTGTGCTCCGAAACCACGAACGCGCTCCTGGCGCGCAAGGCTCTCGACGTCACAAACCTGCAGTACGACGAGTGGATCGCTGACCCGATTGGCACGGTCAAGGCCCTCTACGACCAGTGGGGCATGGAGGTCTCGGACGACTTTGAGAACAAGATGCGCGAGTACCTCGAGAAGAACCCCAAGGTTGGACTGTCCAAGGCATGTTCTGTTACGATGGTCGCGTAGGGCAAGTACGGCGAGGTCAAGTACACGGTTGAGGAGTACGGTCTCTCGGGCGCCGTGCTCGACTGCACCTTTGGCAAGTATGCAGCGATGCAAGCAGCGCAGAGCCGCGATGGCCCCGAGATCACATCGCCCCGCCACTCGGACCAAGTCCACGTCCCATCGACGGCCTAGGCGGCAGCGTCACCACATCGTGTAGGACCTCGCCAGGACGATACGTGCCTTCGTAATATATAAAGACTATGTGTACCGTTCATCGGGCGCCTGTTCCGCCTGGTCAAGGTTCGAGCGAAAGGCCTTGGGCCACACTTCACGCTAGGGCATGCAACACAGTTTGCTTGCTTGCAACTTCAACCCGGCGCGCTGTCTACGCGAGAGGCAGCTGCGAGCTGAGAAGCCGTCGGAGTTGGTGGTGCCACCTTCTCATTGGCCCTTCTATCTTTTAGTGCTCGCTGATTGGCCCGAATCTGGTCCAGGCCAGTTCGAGTAGCCAATCGCGTGCGTGCGCTTTTTTGATACGGCGTTTTGCTCAAATTCGACGGGTGCGATGCTACCACGCCGTCCATGGTCCTCGTCGGAGCCGACCGCGCGCATCGAAGCTCGGTACACGAATGCCGAGATCGAGCGCCTTGGCGCGGCCAGTGCCAGCGCTGCCATCCAAGTGTCCATCAACCACACGGCTATCCACTTCGTGGATGCACCGGCGTTCTTCTACACGGTGTACATCATGCAAATATGGTCGCCAGCGTCCAACGTGCTCTGGGTCGTGCGCCACCGCTACTCGACGCTCGCAAAGGTTCGCCAGCGTCTCCTCAAGGTCGTCAACGTCGTCAGCCGCAAGCAGCGTCGCGACCGCGCGACGATTGCGGCGCTTCTCGCGCCACTCCAGCCCTTCCCAAAGAAGCACATCTTTATGGACACACCCAACGTCGTCGACGACCGCAAGCGCGGCCTCGCTGACTTTGTGCGCGCCATGTTCCGCGTGCGTGAGCTCTGCGTTCTGCTGACGCTTGCCAACAGCACGCCGATACCTCTCGCGCAGATCGCCAAAAACGTTTTCGATACGATCGAAGAGATGCTGGAGATCCCACGACTGCAGAAGGAGCAAGACTGGAAGTGGCGCCAACGCATCTTGTCGATTGCGTCGGTACCCCACGGAAGCAATGCCTTGGATGCCATGGACGACGAGGCACGCCACGACGGCTGCTCCATCTGTCTCGAAGATCTACACGGCGGCGATACCTGCGTCTCGAGCGTCCAGCTCGCATGTGCCCACGCCTTCCACCAGACCTGCGTCGCTGAGTGGCTCGTGCGCCAGTCCACTTGCCCACTCTGTCGTGCGCCCATGTAATCGCTCCTTTTAGCATCGTCATCTTACGATTCGATGTTTTACCTCATGGCGTCAAGGAGAGCATGGCTGGTAGCACTAGCCATGTCCTCATGCCGTTTCTCGAGGCCTGTCCGCGCTTCCTCCATCCTGCGACCGCCGCCCATGCCCATGCTGCCGCCGAGGCCATGGCGCAGAATGGCCATGTCAACCTCGCCCATCTTCGTCTTCGCTTCGTCTTCGCTTCGATTACTGGCGAAACGGCCGATCTTTGATTCTGTGGTCGCGGGGTTTTGGAGGGAAGCCATTGAAGGGTCCTTTATCCGGACCCGCCGCTCGGTGCGCGCGTTGTTCTTTATGGAACGTCCGGATACGACACCTGCACTTGGTGTTTGTATGTGGCATTGCCGCGCTACGAATTTGGAGGGGACGCATGCGATTGGCCAAAATGGATGCATACAAAGACCAAGGTATTTGGAGCCGCCGGCCGAGCCCACTTGCCAATTTGCCAGCGACCACCGACAAGAGTATGTTTGAAGCCCGCTTGAGCCAAGGGAAGATCGTCAAGCTGATCATCGAGGCCATGAAGGAGCTCATTTCGGAGGGCAACATCGACTGCACCAAGTCGGGCCTCGCGCTCCAGAGCATGGATGGCTCGCACGTCTCGCTCGTCTCGCTCCTGCTCCGCGCCGAGGGCTTTGAGCACTACCGCTGCGACCGCAACATCTCGCTCGGTATCCAGACCGCGTCGCTCTCCAAGATCCTCAAGTGCTCGGGCAACGACGACGCGCTCTCGCTCTCGGCCGAAGACGAAGGCGACGTGCTCAACATCATCTTTGAGGCGGCGTCCGGCGACCGCATCTCGGACTTTGGCCTCAAGCTCATGGACATTGACAGCGAGCACCTTGGCATTCCGAGCACTGAGTATGTGGCCACCGTGCGCATGCCGTCGAGCGAGTTCCAGCGCATTTGCCGCGACTTGCACACGATGGGCGACACGTGCACGATCAGCGTGAGCAAGGACGGCGTCAAGTTTAGCGTCACGGGCGACCTCGGCGCTGGCAACATTACGCTCAAGAACAACACGGCGTCCGAGAAGGAAGAAGACCGCGTCATCATCCAGATGGAAGAGCCTGTCGAGCTCACGTTTGCGCTCCGGTACCTCAACATGTTTACCAAGGCCACGCCGCTCTCGGCGACCGTGACGCTCTCCATGTCGCCCGGTGTCCCCGTTGTCATTGAGTATGCGATTGGCGAAATGGGCTACATCCGCTACTACTTGGCGCCCAAGGTGGAGGAAGATGCCAACTAAGCGACGACGAAAACGACCCGACGACGTTGTCCGTTTGTATAGCAGCGTATCGTAGCAAGCTCTTCCTATATTTAGTCTCGATAGATGATGATGATCCTCCTTCGTTCCTTCTTGACGCGGACGCATAGCGACCAGCCGGCGAGGAATATGGATCCTGCCTTAGGTACTGCCACGTCATCAACACGATATCACTTCAGCGACAAACAGCTGCAGAGACTCGATTCATCGTGCTTAGAGATGCATGAGCATCGAGCTCTCTTGGTCGTCCGAGTCGTCGACCGCATGCGACATCATGATGCGCGATGGCATGCGAGTCGGCTGCATCCACGTCAGCCCATCGTCGGCGCCGACGGCGGGTACGGGCAAGAACCACGTCGCTCGGTGCGTGCCAAAGACCGACCACCAGTTCTCAACAAACGTCTAGCATCAAGACGCCGCATGAGTCGACGCCAACAAAGTACATGGGACCTACAGGGAGTCGGTACGGGCTACGCATGCCATAGACGTTCATCTCGAGTGTTGTGAGGCCGCGCAGAATGAGAAAGGTATGGAAGCCCGTAAAGATGAGCAGCGAGAGCGTCACGCTGCCGGCCATGACGAAGCCGAGAAGCGCTGTCATCGGCATCTCCACCGTCGTGTGGTTGATGGCGCGCTCAAAGGCCTACATGCGTCGTCGTCGGCCACTCGTGCGCAACTAGGAAGCGTACCGGGAACATGGTGATGAGGATCATGCCGCAACCGAGCGCGCCGTAGATGACAAAGAGGTAAAAGTACTTGTAGTTGGCGAGCCCGACGCAGTTGCCGACCCACGGACAATGGTGGTCTGCGAGGGATCTGAGTGTCTTTGCCCGGTACGTCGAGCAGGACGTACCCATCTTCATGACGCACATGCGGCAGACGCTGCAGTGGTGCGCGCGCACGGGCTTGGGCTTATTGCAGGCGCGGCACACGGGCATCACAAGACCGCACTCGATGGCCTCCTGGCGCAGCTTCTCGGCCATGACGTCGTTGACAAAGCCCGGATCTATCGATTCCATATAGGCGTCGTCGAGATAAGGACCGATGACGGACCTGTCGTGACGACGCGGTAGTACGAGATGACGGTGAGGCCCACGAGCACGTTGAAGACGATAAACTGGAGCGCGAGGCCGAGCGGCTCGTCCGAACCGGCCGCGAGCTTGGCGCGGATGTGGTACTCGACAAAGACATAGTACTCGAGCGAGATAAGCAGCGCGACGAGCGATACCGGGATCCAGCTCACGGCGCGGATGAGGCGGCTACAAGCGCGGTCAAGCGACGCCCGCCCACGGCCCGTACCTCTTGTTCTGGAAGAGCATCGGGGCAAAAACCCGTTGGCAATGTGGCCGACGCGAGCAAATCGAGTTTGAGAGGTTTTAGAAAGGCAAACTCAAGTGCAAGAAGCCAGCAGGTTTGCGCTTTGCGGCCGCCACGTCAGTGAAGGGCGAAGCAAGCTGTCGCTTGCATGGGCAGAGGAGGGTAGAGAGGCCTTTTGGTATGGCGCTAGCTATCGACGATGATGGCAGCAGCACTGCGAGCAGCTTGTAAATGATATCTCAAGCTCAACACATACGTTGTGAACTCGAGCATTCTTGAAGTTTGGTTTTCAGCGAGCAAGTCCTGCTCCGCCGCCGTTGGCTACTGTAGTCTATAGAGGTTGGGTCGCAGTAGTCGTACCTACGTCGCGCGACGCCTGTGTGGCTAAACGTACTGGTACATGCAAGATCTGTGCCAACGACGAGAAGATTCTTGACAAGATGTGCATAAGATTATCGGAGCTTATTAGAGTGCGTCCGACTCCCACTTTTGAATGTTGGACCACGTGACGTAGAAGAAGGTGAGGAAGCCGATGATGACGACGCTCACGTCGAGGATCTTGGAGAAGATCGAGACGTCCGGGAACAGCTTGAGGTAGAAGAGCGGCGGGTAGATAAAGCTCAGCGGCACTACGACAGAGATGAGTCTACCATGCAGAGGCAAGCGTCGACGTACCGCAGCAGAAGGCACCGACGATCGACACGAAGAGGTCGAGTCGGTCCTGGCCAAAGTAAGCGATCATGACCGTCATGGTGACAATGAGCGCGCGGATCAAGTTCTTTTGCGCCTTGAGGCCCGAGTCGCGGCGCGGCAGAAGGAGCATGTCTTCAATGATCTTGACGGCGGGGAAGAGGAAGAGCGGGTACGAGAGCAGTTGCGCGATCGAGTACCCGGCCTGGACCGAGATCGTCCAGCCGTTGCGGGGGAGGCTTGACATGACCAACGGCTCGATCGAGTCGCCGATCGCAATGTAGTTGACACTCGCAAAGAACGAGTAAAACACAAAGAGGCCCAGCACGGTCGCCAGAATCAGCGGCAAAAAGTGCTTTTGGTGCTCCTTGGCGAGCGACGCTTGGGTTGGGATGATGAGCCCAATGCCCTCAAACGTAAAGACTGCCGTGCCGACAAACACAGAGTAGTCTTGCGGGTTGAAGTACTCGACGCGCTGCGGCCCGACCTCGGCGAGCGACGAGAAGCTGCAGCCCAGAATGTACGCGACACCGTACAGGATGAACGCATCGGCCACCAAGTTGGAGACGGAAAAGTAGCTAGATCAGATCTCAGAGACCAAGACCAAGAGGAAGGAGAGATACCTAATGTAGCGGATCCACGAGAGCGGAATGTAAATGACGGTCTGGAGCATGATGAGCGCGCCGACCGAGATGTTGGCGCCAAAGTACGCGAGCACTTCGGTCATGTTTTGGGCCACAAAGATAATGTACGAGCAGCAAAAGCCGGCTTGCATGAGGATGATCGAGATCTGCACAAAGCGGTGGCCCCAGATGCCGTAGGCGATCTCGCCAATGTGACCGTACGTGCCGCCGTACGCTGCGCGGCACTGGAGGAGGCGGTAGATCGCAAAGAGCGTGAGCGCAGCCACAAAGAAAAGCAGCGCCGGCGCAAACAAGATACCGCCAGCCTTGAAGCCTTGCGGCAAGAAGAGCACACCCGTGCCGACAAAGGCCTTGAGAAGCGCGAGGAAGGCTTGGCCGAGCGTCGTCTCCTTCGCAGGTACGAACGACTTGCTCGACGGCGGGCGCGCAAGCGGCGTGAGCTCCGTGTACCCGAGCGACTGCGAGCTGCGCCACCCGAGCGCAGACGCCGGCGTGTTGAGAAGGTTGCGAATGCGCTGGGACGCGTCGAGGCTGTCGTACTTGTCGTTGTCTTGCGACATCATGGACGAAATGAACGGGTTGTACACATTGTCGACCGCGTGGAGAATGCTGGCACGGACCTCGGGCGACACTTGGTGCGTGTGCTGGCTCGAGCGCAGGTGCGCCCGGCGAAACGCCAGCGGCTCGGAGATGTCAATGACCTTGGTTTCTTCGGCCGACGCGAGGAGGACGCTCGGCTCCTACACGAGAAAGCGAATGAGATTCCGTACTGCGTGGTGCCACGCGGCCGACGTACCGAGTTGGTGCGCTTGAGGAGCTCGAGCGAGCCCTCTGGCGGCGCGACGAGCTCGGACGTGGGCGACGTTGTTGCCATGACACTTGGCAAGGACGTGGCAAAAAGTAAACTGGTTGCTGCAGTTGAACTTGTGGCCGTGGCGTATTTTTTTGAAATCGGCCCGAAAAGCGTCGACGCAGCTGCGCGCACTGACTCTCGGCGCTTTTTCAGCCCATTCGAGTTCTTTTGCCTCGAAAACTTGTGAGAAAACGACACGTTTGCGACGCTCCAAAAACGACAGAGATTGCACACGCATAAAATAATTTTGACGTCGTGCTGAGGATCGGGATTGGCGCAAGCGCCAAGTACGCCATTCGGTAACGCCGGTGCGACACCCCGCGCGGCCGCCGACGGATCCCAGCTTTGGCCAACGAGGGCAGGGGCATGTAGGGCATCCTGGCATGCGGGCGATCATCTACTACCGATAGCCCATGCACGCGACAGCAGCCACGACCCATGCTCGGGCGAGCGCGTGGTCGAGTAGCTGCCCAGTTGTGACCAACTTGTTTGCAGTTGCGCAAGAGCAACTTTCGAACGAGGATTGGCACACGACACGGCGCGCGCCAGTGACGTCGCGGAGGCTATCGAGTCCAGCCAACCGCGAGATATGCCCCGAAGCTCCACGGACCTCCGTGGCAGTCTTCAGATTCGGACGACGCAACAAGCAACAAGCTACTCTTCGGACGCGGCCATGCTTGCGACGGTGGTTACACGGACGTAACTGGTGGTGCATAAAGGACGGCGCAAGTCTATGCAAAAAATTGTAGACCGATGTATGTGGGCAGTCCTTCGCTTCTAGAAGGTCCTGTCGAGACCCACGGCAGAGGATAAAGGTGTATATGTGCATGGCATCTCGAAGATTGCAACGTCGATAAGCCATGGGGT
Source organism: Saprolegnia diclina VS20 (assembly GCF_000281045.1). Classification (NCBI taxonomy): domain Eukaryota; phylum Oomycota; class Saprolegniomycetes; order Saprolegniales; family Saprolegniaceae; genus Saprolegnia; species Saprolegnia diclina. The sequence goes on along the minus strand of NW_008246090.1, from coordinate 266,598 downwards.
CGGAGAAGCACTGGGCTTTCGCCTCCTCCTGTCACTAGTAATCGCGTACGCTCGCAGGTCGACGCTACTTGTTGACTAGATTTCGTCACGTGGTGCGTCGTCGATGACGTACGCTCTGTCGTCTTTGTCGTGCGCACCCATTCGAGCTAGAATTGGCATGACTCATGTGCCGTGACGACGTTCATGGGCCTCTGGCCGCTTTGCATACGAAGCGCAGTGCTCGCGGGCAAATAGGAGCTGCGAGGACAGACTAAGATCTAGGCTCAGGTGGCGGATGTCCTGGTAGACAAGTTACGAAGGTGGTGGCGCAAGACAAAGGACAAGATAAGGGAAGAAGGCTCCTAATGCATTCAATTACCACTCTTTTGCAAGACGGCTATCGCGGCCCGGCGCGGTAGGTCGTCGTTGAAAGAGAGAGGGACCTCGGATAAGTTCGGGCAAAGTCAGCAACTACATTTATTCAGCGCTGATGGCGCGGGTGTAGATCAACTGGGCGCTGTGCTTGGAGACGACCTTGATGTCACCCTTGAGCTCGAGCTCACGGATCGTGGCACGGGCGAGGGCGGCGTTGACCTTGAGGCGTTCGACGATGGCCGACGCCGTGATCAACTTCATCTTAGGGATCTCCTTGCACATGCGCTCGTAGGCCTCCTGGTCGTAGAGGACCTTGTTCTGCGTCTTTTCGCGGGCCTTGCCCTTGGACCACTTCTTCTTGCCCTTGCCGCGCGAGCCAGCCAAGGCGGCGGCCATCTTCTGTTCCTTGGTCTTTTGCTGCGTCTTAGGCGGCTACATGGAGGAAGCGGCCATGAGCATCATCCTCATCGTCGCATGCGCCAAGGTCGTCTTCCTAGGAATCGGCCTGCGACGTACCATTGGTGCTGATTAGGTTCCCGAAAACTAAAACTGGAGGTTCTATTGAATCGGCCCGACTTGGACCTCACCACCAACCAGTCATCGGCCGCCAAGCCCGGAGGCCCATACACTTTTTAAAAGTATTTATGTTGCTTAGAAATATCAAGTACTTGTGATATATTTTTATACACGGCCGGTGATTGGCTTGTTCGCCAACTTCCCCTACTCCTTTGTTTAATGACTGGTTTGGAGGTACGCGATTTTACGACGCCTTTTTGACCAATCCGAACGTCGCAATAAGAACTGCCGCCAACTGCGATTGCACTGGCCGACGCCGAGGACGGGCCGCAGCCGCCGAGAAGACGGCCATGCAACTCGATCTAGAACTGCGTGGAAGATGCGTCCGCTTGTACGACATCGCAATGCCAGCGACAAGCGAAGCGCACACCATGGCATCGCGCTATGGCCTCCGACCGGCATATGATGGCATGGGCATTGGCTTGCTTAGGACTACGACATCATCATGGCGAGCAGCTTTGATGAAACGGATTATACAAGTACGCAGGCTAGTATCGGTGCTAGTTGCGGACGCAGTCCTGACGAGCGTTGGCGGATACACAGCTTCGATCTACGATCTACGATGGGCGGTGGAGGATGTCGGGTCGGGCAATCTCGACGCCGTCAACGACATGGTGGAGCATCGGCCACGTCGATGGAGCTTGGGTAAGCACCTCGAGCTGGCCATCCGCAAGCAATAGCACCGTGTCCTCCGACTTGGTGCCCGCAATGGACGGGTTCCACGCGAATGCGCGGAGTGGCGCCACGATCTCCTACACGCTTTTGTCCCAATCACACAGCAGAAAGAGGAGATGCTACGTGGTTGGACGCGTCGGCCTTCCACTCGCGGCTCTTGTAACCCGTGCCGCCGCCTTGGTGATGCAGCTTCCACTCGTTGGGGTAGCCGCTGGTCGCATATGCGCGCTGGATGGCGCGAAAGATGTCGCTGGCGATCGCATCAGGGCGCGTTGCCGCCAAAGCCGTCGCGTCCACATACGTGACGGCGTGGTGCCGCGCGCGCAGGTCCTCCGGCACCTCGGATGACACGCATACGATGCGCGTGAGGGAGCAGATGAGCCCGCCCCGACGTCCGCAGAGCACGAGCATGGCCTTCTCGCGCACGAGCTTCGTGGTTGGGAGCGGGTGTCGAATGTTGTCCAAGCGCTCGTCGGCAGCGACCAAGACCACGACGACGTCAATACCGTGCTCGAGCGCGCGCTGGTGGAGCTGTCCGGCAAGAGACCACTCCGACACGCCACGCCGCACCGAGTCGGCTACGTCCGTGACGACTTGGCTGCAGTGCCGCCCAAGGGCGCGGTAGCGCTTGATATCGAGTGGGGTTAGCGATTGGCGAAGCTGCGCGAGCCGCTTCTCCACCGCCGTATTGGTGTCGCGAAGAAACGTAGCGCCGGGACCGACGATCGCGGCAAGCACCGCCTCGGTCTCTCCCGGCTCGTACCACGGCTCGTCAAGCAGCTACCCGCGACGATAGCACGAGCTTGCTGTCACCACATCGTACCTCGATGGGTAGCCCCGCGAGCTCTTCGTGCAGCAAACGCTGGCCCTCAATGTTGTTGGTGAGCAAGAGCACGCGGGTAGCATTGACAAAGAGACTGCCGACGCCGCCTGCATGCATGGGCTACAGCACACTCGACACTACGACGATGATGCATACCTTCGCTGGCGAGGAGGATGTGGTTGCGCCCGCCGCCGCTGAGCCACGCAAAGTTGTGCGAAAGGCTCAGGAGGCAGCCGCTCACATCGAGGTTGCGCAGCAGCGCTCGCCTATCGTAGGGCCTCAGGCGTCTGTAGCAGCCTCTAGCCGTCGTACACGCGCTCGACCTTGAGGCCAAAGTCCTCGATGCGCTCACCAACGTCCACACCCTCGTCGTACGGTGCAGCGTACATGGCCATGCGGAAAGAAGATCGCGACAAAGATCGAATGGGCAAACATAAGCTTCGATATTCGCAACCAAATACCCATGTTGAGAGTCAGCTTATGACGTGGCATGCGCTACGAGAAGCGATTCTTCGTCGTCTTATTCGTCTTAGTTGTTGATGTTTGACGTGCCGCGAGGTTGCGCGTCGCTTGTTGCGATGCCGTCAAGATAGCTTGGACCTGCTGCTGTCGTGAGCTTTTGAAGGTCCTGCTGCTGATGGTGGCCCCTTTGACAGGCTCGAGGTCGTCGAGGGTTGTAATGACGGCCGTCTCGCGCTTCACGACGCGTTCGCCGGCCTGTTGCAGCGTCCTCTTGGGCTTGACGAGGTCGGTTTTGCGGCGCAACTTGCCGCGAAGGATCGGCGGCGCTTGCGAACCTTTTGTCGGGAGACCATTGCCGAGGAAGCTTCTACGCAAACGTCCATGTACCTACGCGTGCAACGGCCCGAAGCACGTACCGAGCGATGGTGCACGCCTGCTCCGTGTGTTTGTCGAGCGCAGTCATCGAATCAAACGCAGCACGCCCGCAGTACGGACACGAAATCGACGCTGCCGTCGGGACAGATGGACGCGCAGCATTAGGATCCTTCTCTTCGCGGGGCTCGTCACCGCACGTGGCTTCGTGCTGGTTGAACGCGAGCACATTGACGTACTTTTTGCAGCGCTACCACAACCGTGCGTCATACTTTAGCCGATGAAGAGCAAAGAGGACCTCGCACTGCTCAGTGCGACTCGAACACGATGCGTAGTGTTGCGCATACTTGTGGCGCGAAAACGACAAGGCGCAGAGATGGCACTAGGCGTGCATATGGTTCTGCATACTATATCTTGTCGACAGCACGTCGCCGCGTACCAAAGTGAGTGTGTGCGGGCACGCCGTCTCTTTGTGTTGCGGCATTGCATCGACCGGGACGTCGGCCCCGCATGCACAGCGTACCTACGCTCTCTCAGCTTTGCGAGTCGCTGAATAGATTCCAACCACAGCGTGCACAGCCTTGTGGTGCTCGTCCAGGCTCGACGAGGACCCGCAAAACAAGCACTGGATATATGTCCCAATGTAGCCTTTGCGAGCGCGACGACATACCTGCGGGCAGTGTACGTGGTCCTCGAGCTTGGCTTTGAGCACTTTTTCGTGGCAGATATCGCAGACAATCTGTCCACAATGTGCAACGTGTATGTAAACACGATATATATGTACCCGGTGGTACGCCACGTGTTGTTTGCAGCGAAGTTCGTGGAGCTCGGCGTTGGTGCGGGGCATCTCGCTCAGGCAAAAGCCGCAGGCGTACGGCGTTGTCAATGTTGCGCTCACTGTCGGCGCCACAGCATCCGGTAGCTCGGGCCGGAGCTCGACCGGCGTTGCCTCGAGCTGATATCCTTGGGTTTCAAAGGCCTTGACCGATTTGGTCGTGAGCGGGTTGGGCCCCGCCCCCGATTTTGTTTTCAGCTGCGCTGCTTGAAGCGACAGCGTCTTTTTGGCCGGCGTTGCGGCGACCACAGGCGGCGTATCGGGTACTTGCACGTAGCCACCGTCACCGAGGCGGCGTCCCAGCGACGAGCTGGGGCCCAGCGTCCTAGCACTTACATGGGACTTCCGCGGAGCGTCATATGCAGGATGTCGTACGCTTCCACTGTCTCTCGTCGCGGCGTGCCTTTGTTTGGTTGGCTGCATGGGCTCGTGTCTGGAAGCGGGGGTGTTGCCGACTTGGGTCGTCGCGGATCCATGTTCTACCCAATATCGTCATCCACACCGAAAGCCAAGCTGCAAAGTTTGTACTTCGGGGGCCTTGAAGTCGACTTCGAGATCCACGTCCCCAAAGAGGTGGATGACATCGCCAGGTTTGACGTGGACGACGTCGACAAAATACCTATACAAGCACCTACTACAGCAAGAAAGGTACACTATAGCTGTCGTACTTGTCGGCGCCATATTCAATCACGATCGTCTCGCCCACGCTCAGTACTGAGTACTTGCGCATCGCGGATTCGAGTAAAATCTAACCGGGTCCTTCACGCTAGCTCCAAGACGACGCACTCCTCGTACCTTGGGGCCGAGCGTTGCGGCCAAGTCCAAGAAGGCGCTGACGTGCGGCTGCAAGCGGCAGTAGACGCCCCGCGGGATCTACGCACACATGCTGAGCACGCGTGAGAAGGCTAGACGTACGTTGGTCGCGCTCTCGAGTTGGAGACGACCGCCTTCGTCACACAAGAGATTCTGCATCATCCAGTACGGAGCAAACATCTACACATGGCTCAACGCCGAGCACCGCGGCAATTTGCGTACTTGGCCGTCGGGCGCACTGAACTCGAGGACACTGCAGAACTGGCGGACGTTTGGCGCGGTCGTCGACGTGACTTGAAACACGAGGGGAAGCGGGATCTTGAGGAGCTGCAGGTCGCGCAGGACGGCCTACGTCGCCGCTTGCATCACAAGCATTTCCGCAGCGAGCTCCGTACGGAGGGTAGAATGACCTTGTCGCCAAACTCGAGGTCCGGCATGTCTAATACCTCCAACGTCAGGACCTCGCATCGGATGACGCGTCGCACCGAGGCAAGCGACCGAGTAGCATTCGAAGCGTCCACGGAATTGCGCCGACCGCGCCATAAGACTCAAACGATATTTATAGTACTTTGTCATCATCATCAACATAATGTCTAGCGCAGCTGCTTGAGCGTGCGGCTGCGAACGTCGGCGGCCCAGGCAAAGTAGCTCGGCAAATACCCGTCGAGCGCGGTCGCCGACGGGTGGGCAACCATAAACTCGTTAGCAATTGCGTGCACAGCCGTCTCAAACTTGTAGTGGCTCAGTAGGCGCGACGCTGCCTCGTGGTGCCCCGCACTCTCGACCAGTGCAATAAACGCTTCGATCGGGCGCCCGCCAGAGAGCACGCTCGTGTCAGGCGCAAAGCCCGGACACAGCACTTGCAAGCGCAGGTCCGAGAGACGCTGCGCTGCCTTTTCTGCTACGAGAGAGCTCGACGATGGCTTGCGACGCGGGTGGAGGCGCCGCGTCGGCTTGGTCGAGCCCTCGTCTGCGGTAAGGGCAACGACACTTGGAAAGTCGGTCTCGGTTTGGTTGCTCTTGCAGCTCGCCGGTGTACGTTTACGGCTCAATGGCAGTAGGGCCCGAACCGACGTCGTGAGAACGGCTGCGACAACGTTGTGGGCGAGGACGCGTGCCGCCTCGAGGGTCCATCGCTCCACTTGCTCTTGCCGCCGCTTCTCCGCTGGCGTGAGCGCCCGCGGCCGCGGCTCACAAACCTACAGCTCGTTGTGGCAACGCACATGGGCGGTATTGCATCTTGTACTTTGTAGTCACTAGCGGGGCTTTTGCTCCGCAGCTTGGCGTCAAACACACACCACTGCGACTTGTAAGGGTGCTGCCGCCGCGCTTCGGCGGCGTCGGCCAAGAGGATTGCAGGCGTAATGAGCTTTGTGAGCAGATCGCAGGCCATCGTCTGCGAGATGGTCGGATCCCGGACGCGTGTGATGCGAAACATGTTGAGCGACGCGCTCTCCTGGATGTTGCTCAAGCTCGCGAGGCGCGTGTGGAATGCGCGCAGGTTCGGCCGCATGCGCAGAAGCTTTCCGTCTTCATGTGCCACGAGCTCGTCGAGGACTTGTTGCTTTGAAAAATACGTCAGGTCGACCTGGTCGCCTGCGCGCGTCCGCCGAAGCCGCGCAAAGACCGAGCTAAGAAGGAGCAAGTCCATCACAAGGGCATCCCTCGGTGAGCGCCACTCGACGTACTCGACCTGCCGTCCCATGCAACGGAAATTTTATCGTAACGCCTCCAGGACCGTCGTCGAGGCGCCTGCCAGACGCGCGCCCTGCTTTGCGGGTCCATGGCACGGTGGCATAGACACAGGCTGTCGTAGCAGCCACGAGGCCCCTGCAGACCCTCCTTCGCAGGCGTCTACACTGAGCGGCTTGCGCTCGACCCGAATGTCTAGGCCCATGGGCGGCGCTCGGCCATGCGAGGCTTCCTCCTCGAGCGACCTGCAGCGGGATGTGTTGACAAGATTCATTTCGACCAATGGCATCACAACAAGTGGACGAAGCCACGGTACGGCGACATCGATTGGCCAAAATCACGACAAAATTGCCTGCATACTCCTCGGCAAAGACAGGAAGATGTCGGTCCTGAAGGAAGTCAACGGCCCCGCCACGACGGCGTGGTGCCCCATCAAGCGCCCGCGAGATGCAGTCCTTGCGATGGGCTCGCTGCGCGAAGGCAAGCATGAGCTTGCGCTCTACTCGATGAACATGGCGGTCCCGAGCCGGGCCATGGAGCGCCTCGGCAGCGTCGCCACGACGTCGCGGTTCCTCTCCGTCTCATGGGCTGACGTGCTCAAGCACCGCGCATCCTGCTCGCTTGGTGTCATTGCCGGTGGGATGGAAGACGGGACCGTGTGTCTCTGGAGCGCCAACAAGGTCTTGCACAGCGACGAGACGCTGCTCGGGTCGGTCACCAAGCACAAGGGCGCGGTCAACGCGGTGCAGTTCAACCCGCGGCCTGATAGCTCCCACTTGATTGCCTCGGGCGGCGCGTACGTCGCCTTCTTCCACGACTGCATCGATCGCTCATATATACGTGCGTAGGGACGGCGAGATGTACATTACGTCGCTCGCCAAGCTCGAGAAGCCCATGATCTTTGCGCCTGGCCCGTCCATCGCGCAGGCAGGCCACGAGATCACGACGTAATCGACCGATACCCTGTGCGTGATGCGAAACGGTGCATTCTAGGGTGGCCTGGAATACGCAAGCTGCGTTCATCGTCGCGTCCGGCTCGCAGTCGGGGACGACGACCATCTGGGACTTGAAGCAAAAGCAGCCGTGGTGCCAGCTCCACGACCCGTACGGCGCGCCGGCGTCGGTCATTGCGTGGAGCCCGCACGAAGGCCTCCAGCTCATCACGGCCTCCAACGATGACGCGCATCCCGTCGTGCGGCTCTGGGATCTGCGAGGATCCAAGACGACGCCACTCGCCGAGTTTTACGAGCACCGTGCCGGCATCCTCTCGGCCGCGTGGAACCCCCATGACGCCGGTGCGTCATCCTCCTCTTCCAGGACCCATGGGGCTGATCCATGCAATAAATCCATTAGGATTCGTGCTATCGAGCGCCCGGGACAACCGGACGTTGGTGTGGGATCTGCACTCGAACCAGTTGGCACTTGAAGTCTACGACCAGCAAGCAGACGGCAGCTACTACAGCGGCGGGTACGAGCGCAGTCATGTGCAGTGGTCGCCGCTCTCGCCGGGTCTCTTCTCGGCCGCGACGCCAGAGAGCACGCAAGTGCTTGGTGTGCACAGTACGTACGCCATCGTGATGACAGTTGGATGCGATCCGGATGGCGATAGGTCTGGGCGCGCAGGCGTTGTATGCGCCCGAGTGGACGACGCAGCAGACGCAAGATGCAACACCCGAGGTCACCTCCAGCGTGGCCAACCCGCTCGCGCTCGTCGACGCAGCCGACGCGCTTGAGATCCGCGGCGTCGACGGCAAGGCGTTCTGCGACTACAAGATCGGCGCCGAGGACGAGAGCAGCGTCGAGTGGGGCTTTCTCAAGATCCTCTTTGCCGATGACGCGCGCAAGCAGCTGCTGTTGCACCTCGGGTTCGACGAAGACGAGATCGAGGCCGAGGCGACGCGCTTCATGGACAACAAAGCACCGAGTATCGGTAGCGGGGACCCGTCACTGCCGTCCGACCCGCTGCCCGTCTTTACGCGCGAGTCGGAAGAGATGGTCAAGCGCGCGCTCCTCGTCGGCAACTTTGAAGCTGCCGTCGAGTGCTGTCTCCGGCACAACCAACTCGCAAACGCGCTCTTACTGGCGACCTGCGGCGGGCCCGAGCTTTGGCACCGGACCCAAGAGGCGTTCTTCCAGCAGCAGCAGCGCCCGTTCATGAAGATCGTGGCCGCCATCATCAAGAATGAACTTGCGACGCTTGTCCACGAGGTGTGTACAGGTGGGTGTGTTTCGTGCGCTAAATCGTATACTCTTGCTAGTCGGATGTCGCCAAGTGGAAGGAGACGCTGGCCATCTTGAGTACCTACTCGAAAAGCGAAGAGTTCCCGAGCCTCTGCGACCAGCTTGCGCTGCGGCTCTATGACGCAGGCGACGTGGCCTCTGCGACGCTCTGCTTTATCTGTGCGATGAACATGGACCGCGCGATCGCTATTTGGGCGGACCGTGTGCATGCGCAGGACGACGCATCCAAGCCGCTCGCGATCTTGCACGCTGTCGAGAAGATTAGCGTCTTCAAGCAGGCGACGGGCCACGCGTCGGCGGCGGCGCTGCCTCTCTACAGCGAGTATGCGTCCTTGGTACGACCTCTCATGCACATGGATACCCCTCTCATGGACCTCTGCAGATGCTCTCGATTGGCCAACTCGACATTGCGGCCAAATACGGCAAGCACGACGCCGCGATCATGGAGCGTCTGCAACAAGGCTCCCAGCCGACGTACGCGCCGTCCTACCAGCAGCCGTATGTTGCGCAGCCGACGCCTCAGCCCCAGCCGACGCATCAGCCTCAGCCGCCGCTGGAGTATGCGCCATCCCCCGAGATGTACCAGGCACAGCAAGGCCACCAAGAGCACCAGGCACAGGAGTACGCCACACAGCAGGAGTATGTAGCACAGCACGACTTTCCGCCGCAGCCGACGCACGAACATGGGTTGACGCCACCTGCCCCCGACGCCTTCTTTGTGCAAGAAGACTTGTACCACGAGCCGGCGCACCAGCCGTACGAGGTAGGACATGCAAAGGATACCTCGCACTTGGTGACACCATCCACCTAGTCGTACGCTTCAGAGACGCCAGCGGCGGCCGAGTTTGCTTCGCACGACGAAGGACCACCCGTGAACGCGTACGAGCAGGAGCCTGTCGCGTACGAAGAAGCACCGGCGTTGCACATGGAGGCGCATGGGGAGCCGCCGCACTCGGAGCCAATCGGACAGGTGCACAAGGAGTCACCGGCGCAAGCGCACTCTGCGCCGCCGACGCACCTGCATGACGCGCCGATCGAAGACGCGCTGCACGTCGACACGGCGCCCAAGCCGTTGCTGCTCAACGCCGCGCGCACCAAGTCGCCCGCGGCGCCCAAGCCTGCGACGCCGATCGTCGCTGCCAACACGCCGCCGTACGTGACGTCGGTCGACTTGAGTGGCGTGCACGAAGACGACATGGTGGTTGTGACGGCTGTGAGCGGCCTCATTGGCGCTCTCGAGATGCAAAAGCTGCCGCCGGTATCTCGTGCTTTGATGAAGTTGGTGCTCATGCGACCAACTCGATAGATGGAAGGCCGGCAATTGGGTGAGATCAAGAAGGCGGCCGACGTGCTGTTTACCAAGCTCGGCCACGCCGCCGACTTGGGCGACGCCGTCCTCGACCTGATCCACGACCTCGCGGGCGGCCTCGCGGCGCGGGACATCAAGCACGCGCAGCAAGTGCACGTGCTTTTGACGAAGGACCACTGGGCCAAGCAAAAGGACTGGCTCAAAGGTCTCAAAGCCCTCATCCAGATCGCCATCAAGCGCATTCGGTAGTCTTTCCGTCTCGATAATCAACAAGAAGAAGAATCCCCGTGGCCACCAAAACACTTACACCCTATTAACGTTATAGCTACATGACGATCGTGCCGGGTTCCGGGATGTTGGTCGAGATGGCGCGGTGGGGCAGCACCATCCCGCCATTGATGAAGCGCTCGTCCTTGACCTGGACGTCCTCGCCGAGGACCGTCGTGCCCTCGAGGCGACACCAGCGCCCGATGGTCGAGCCCCACCCAATGATGCTATTGTGAATCCACGAGTTCGAGCGCACTGTCACGTCCCGCAGCAGCGTCGTTTGGCTCAATCGGACGCCTAATAGTACTTCTATAAGCTCTCTCGTCCAACGGCCGACCAAGCACCTTCTTCGACAACACAGCCCGCGCCAATGACCACGTCGGGGCCAATCAAGCAGCCGTCTCCGATGCTCGCGCTCGGGTCCTAACTTCAAGTGAGCGAATGACGCGCCGCTGCCAACGCACCACAAGGACGTGGCCAACAAAGTTGACGCCGGTCGTCAGCAGGTGGGGGCTCGTCGCACACAAGTGCTCGAGGTGTTTGCACATACCCGTCAAAAAGTCCTATTTAACAAGCAATAAGAACAGATCGTACTCGCCAAGTACCTTGGGCTGGCCCACGTCGGTCCAGTAGCCCGGGAGACGCATCGAGAAGAGGTTGCCTTCGGCGGCCATTTGGGGAAAGATCTCCGTCTCCATTGACGTCGGTCGTAGCTAATGGAGCATAATGCATCCTTACTGCGACGAGCACAAGACGCAAGTAGTACCTGGATTCGGTCGAGGATCTCGCGCTCGAAAATGTAGATGCCCGCGTTGATGATGTTGCCGACAAACTCGCGCGGCTTCTCGATGAAGCGGTCAACGCGCCCCGAGCCGTCTAAGTCAGTGAGCACGACGCCATAGTTGCTTGGCTCGTCGACCTGCGTGAGCAAGATCGTGCCCTCGGCGCCATGCGCGCGGTGAAACGACAGCGCATGCGCCAAGGCGGTAAAGTCGGCCATGATGTCGCTGTTGATGACAAAGAAGGGCTCATCGACCTCGAGGTGCGCGCGGGCCAGCGCGAGTGGCCCCGCCGTTCCCAGCGGCTCGGTCTCGTGCGAGCACGTGATCTTGATGCCGAGGTCGCGCGAGATGACGGCGAGCGCTGGCAGCATCGTCGCCGGCTGGTAGTTGATGGCGAGGATGACCTCGTCGACGCCGACGGCCGCGAGCGCTTCGATCTGGTGGCGCACGAGCGACTTGTTGCAAAAGTCGACGAGCGGCGTCGGCGTCGAGAGCGTGAGCGGGCGCAGGCGCGTGCCGAAGCCGCCGATGAGGATCAACCCTTTCATGCCAATTCGCAACTACCAAGAACGTTCGGATAAACCGAGCAGCAGGTAATAGTGTGTTCTTTTTTACAGCCTCTGCGTGGCGTTGGCCCAGGTAGCGCCACCTCCAAGCTCGTCGGGTCCGTCCCTAGCATCGCCGCTAGCCGCTAGGCATAGACTACACATAGAGTAGAGCGTTTTGGGTCGTCGACGGCAGGCGTCTGCCTGTCGGCGCGGCGCCCGAGCAGCGCGACTCGGTAGCTTCAAGTTGCGATCCTGGCGCAGATACACATGCGAATACGTACTACCGTGCATGACGTCATGGCGTGTCGCGCCATTACGACGCCAGACTCTGCAGGCTTCTTTGGGTGACCCCAGCGTCATCGACAGCGCTTCGGGACCACTTCAACTACGGTCAATGGACGTTTGTCCGACGATGTCGTATCTTTTTCCCGTAGAAAGGACGTCGGGACAAAGCCGCTTCGCAGGTGCATCTGGGCGCGTCCACATCGTTCGTGGCGGCTTGCCACAAAGAGGCTGCGTAGCAAGATCGGCTTCGGCGACCTCTTGAACTGGTGCCAGCATACACTATTTACGGCGTGGACCGGCAGTCGTCCGGATACGCTGCCACTTGACAAGGACGCAAGGAGGGGCCGAGATGAACAGCGCGACGCGGTTTGACGTGCCGGGCGGCGACTTTTGCAGCTACTTGCTTGGGACGTGGAAGCGGACGCTCGAGTGGCGCAACTTTGGCTCGACCTTCAAGCACCTCCGCACGACCAACAACGTCGTGCTCATTGAGGAAGACATGCTCGCGGCCAAGCAACCCAACACGCGGTAGCCGTCGGCGCGCCATCATGGCGAGGCTAAACGATATGCATAGCTTTCTCAAGTGGTCATTTGGGCGTGGCATCCGCAAGAGCGAGCTCACGAATGCGTACACGATCCAGGTACAGCCGAAAGCAATTGTCCTCGCTCCGGACGCATGGCCATTGCTAGTTTATCCCGGACGAGCAAGGCACGTTCATGGAGTGGAGCTTCGAAGGTGTGACCTGCCATGGCCTCTTCAAGCCCGAGTCGAGCGTTGCGATCTTCAACTTTTGTCTCCAAGAGTCCATGGTGACCATCACGTATCGCGTGCTGGACGCCAACAGTACGTACACATATCCAACGCGTCGCTTATGCTTCCGGTACTAGCCATGGCCGTGTGCATCGTGGATGTCGACAGCGACCACGCGCCGACGATTCAATATGGCAACATGTACGTGCTTGCTTCTCACTCCAGCGATGGATGGTCGCCCCACCACGTTGCCTGTAGGTATCGCATCGATCCGTCCAAGTACCATCCCGACGAAGTCGTCGTCGACGAGATAATGAGCTAGTCGATAGTGCATGCTTGTAACTGAGTTCTTAGCCTGATGGTGCTGGATCGAAGCTTATTCTGCTATGCCTCGAATGGTGCAAGAAGGAATCACTGGACCTGGTCGAGGCTACTGCGATCTTCGCTTGTCCGAAGCAGGGTTGCATGCTAATGGTGGCCCTGTCCACGAGTTACTACATATCTTGCGTCGCTTCCCGACGCAACCTCGCCCCGTCCGAGCCGTCGCGACGCGGTGCAAGAAGATCGCACGTCCCCGCGGTCATCCGGATAAACTGCCTTCGATTTTTTGCCGTCCACGCAATACCTTGGCGTTTGTATGTGTGACTAATGCTCTATCCGGCGTCGGGGTGACGCCGATGGGGTTCAATGACCTTTGACATTCGATATATGCAGAGATACGATACGCTTCTATATGACATGTCATATCCAAAGCAGCTTTGAAACCTGTCACACTCGATACCTGCGGACAAGCCATGTCTATGGACAGAAATATAGCAAGGCCCGACGAGTACCATTTGCGTCCGACAGTTATCGGCGGCCGGCGCAAGCGGAGAGCAAGTTTGGATTCCGCCGCCTCGAGCGCAATGGACAACGACCGCAAGATGACGCCGGAAGAGAAGGTCCGCGCCGACGAGAAGATGGGCGTTGACGACAACGACGACGAGACCTTGAGCCCCGAAGAGCTGGCGCGGCGCGGCGCCGTCGGGCGAAGGAACGGCGTCTCGGGTATCAAGCTGCCCGAAGAAGTGAGCAACAACGCTGGCCATTAGCGCCGCGTCCCAAGCGATCGCCGTTGTGCCCGTCAATCGCCCGTCCCTCGAGCATGATGACACGTACAAGTATCTAACCCGTGCCCGACGTCCAACTATTTATCTGTCCCCGCGTGCCCAAGAAAACGATGGCCGCCATGATGTCGTCGCGAGTTGGCGCCCGCGGCCTCAGTGGCGTGACGTGGACCACCGTAGGCAGTGTCCACGCCTGCACGATTGTTTCACCGATTAATGTACCACTACGTACACGATGTTGGCCCGCCCCATGGTACTCGTCCTACTGCGTACGCCAGAACGACGCCCTTCACGCTATCCTGGTCTACAGAGCACACGCATGTTGGCGCATGAAGATTCGAGGCGCGGTCGACAAACGCGTCAAGTAGATACCCATGCGTGGTCGGTCGGGTACGGACTGTCGTGGGACAATCCCCCGAGAGCCCGACGACGACCACTTTCCATAGCTTGTTGGCGCTGTCAGCCGTAGCTCTACCTCGACGCCACTAGCATTATGAGCCGCATGCTCCTTCCATGCGTCCCATCCTGTATCGCCGGCCCATGGATGGGACATCGCGGGGACCAAGTTGAAGTTACATCGTGGTGCTCCGTGCCTCGTCGCTGATTGGCTCGAGTCGCAGCGAATCTCCCGGCCATTAAATCGGGCGTCCTTTTTTTACCTCTATAAATTTCGGAATCAATGTTATTTTGTGTTTTGTATTGAGTGACAATAAAAATGCTTCTCAAAATCTATAAAAAGATGACGGTTTTGAGAATGAGCTTTCCGTGGAGCCCAAATTGAGTATCTGCGGCCTCAAGCACTGCATCACTTTTGCAAACGACCCGAAGGACCCAAGTCGCAAGATGCTGGCCCGCCGTTTCCTGAACCGCTCGCTCCATGTGGCCGGCGCTGCCCGCGCCGCCAGCTCGGCCCATGCCATGCCGTCGTGGGCCAAGGTCGACGCCGAGAACGTCTCGGGCGCTGCGCCCACCGAGATCCACAACTTGCGTACGATCTTGCATCAAGATGATGCTGGCAATGGAGGCTCATCATATGTGTGTACTAGTCAACGGCGAGTGGGTCAGCGCGAGCAAGGTCGAGGGCATCAAGGACCCGCTCACGGGCGAGGTGTTCATGAACGTCCCGCTCACGCAGAAGGATGAGCTCAAGCCGTTCATCGACAACATGCTCGCGACGCCCAAGCACGGTCTGCACAACCCGTTCAAGAACGTCGAGCGCTACTTGCTCTACGGTGACGTGTCGCACAAGGCTGCCGCCGAGCTCCGCAAGCCGCACGTCTTGCACTACTTTACGCGCCTCATCCAGCGTGTCGCGCCCAAGTCGTACGAGCAGGCCAAGGCCGAGGTTGTCGTCACGCGCAAGTTTTTGGAAAACTTCTCGGGCGACCAGGTCCGCTTCCTTGCGCGCTCGTTTGGCGTGCCGGGCGACCACTTGGGCCAGATGAGCACGGGCCACCGCTGGCCGTATGGCCCCGTCGCGCTCATTACGCCGTTCAACTTTCCCTTTGAAATCCCCATGCTTCAGCTCATGGGTGCTCTCTACATGGGTAACCGCGTCACGATGAAGCTCGACTCGAAGGTCGCTGTCGTCATGTACGAGGCGCTCCGCATGCTCCACGCCTGCGGCATGCCCACGTCGGACGTTGACTTCATCAACTCGGACGGCCCCGTCATGAACGAGCTCCTCCTCAAGGGCAAGCCCAAGAACACGCTCTTCACGGGCTCGTCGGTCGTCGCCGAAAAGCTCGCCAGTGACCTCAAGGGCCGCATCAAGCTCGAGGATGCCGGCTTTGACTGGAAGATCCTCGGCCCCGATGTCTCGGACGAAGACTACGTGGCCTTTGTGTGCGACCAGGTACAAGACCTCTTCACAGGTCGAGACTCATGTTTCTTTTAGGATGCGTACGCGTGCTCGGGCCAGAAGTGCTCGGCGCAGTCGATCCTCTTCATGCACGAGAACTGGACCAAGGCGGGCATTGAAGCCAAGCTCAAGACCCTCGCGGCGCGCCGCAACTTGGACGAGTTGACGATCGGCCCTGTCCTTACGGTCACGACCAAGCGCATGCTCGACCACGTCGACAACTTGCTCAAGATCCCTGGTGCCCGCGTCGTCTTTGGCGGCAAGGAGCTCAAGAACCACTCGATCCCGTCGTGCTACGGCGCGATCGAGCCCACGGCCGTGTACGTGCCCCTTGCGGAAGCCGCCAAGCCCGAGAACTTCGAGCTCGTCACGACTGAGATCTTTGGCCCGTTCCAGATCCTCACCGAGTACAAGGACGGCGAGGTCGACACTGTCCTTAACATGCTCGAGCGCATGGAGGCCCACTTGACGGCGTCGGTCGTCTCGAACGACATTGGTTTCCAGCAGCACATCCTCGCCAACACGGTCAACGGCACGACGTACAACGGCATCCGCGCGCGCACGACGGGTGCGCCCCAGAACCACTGGTTCGGCCCTGCCGGCGACCCGCGTGCCGGTGCCATCGGTACGCCCGAGGCCATCAAGCTCGTCTGGTCGTGCCACCGCGAAATCATCAACGACTTTGGCCCGATCAACACGAGCTGGACGACGCCCAAGGCCACGTAAATGCACGCAAGTACCAGCATCGGCATGCAGCCATAAGAAGAAATTGAAGTGTAGATGATCCCGTAGCCTCTGGTCGTCTCAGGTGTTGCGACACTGTTCTTGTGCTGGTTCGAGTTAGTCGAGTGTGAGCAGGAAGCTGCTGCCGCCTGCAAGTAGTAGCGGTGCTGTCCCTGTTGCCAGTCCCAAGCAGCCAAGCCGCGATCGATGGCCGAGGTCAGGGGTCGTGGGCGAGCAAAGGGGCGCTCATTGGCCAAAACTCACAATTGGTTCGATTGGCTTAAAACTTGTGTATTATAGCCAATGGCATCAGTCCGTCTCCAAACCAGTCATAAAGCTTGAAATTGAAGCGCTAACATCTTTGGTGCCAGAGCTCCGTATCGCCGCGACCGCCGCAGACCCCTCGAAGCAAGATGGCCGACCAAGTGAACTACAACATGGAGAAGATGATCCCGGAGCTGGAGGATCTCCAGCAGCTCCAGATCTTCTCCAAGGTACGACGCCGATCGCATCGCACCGCTCATCACGACGATAGGACGAGATCCGGCAGATCGTGCAGAAGCGCCGGGACTTTGAGTACACGATGAAGCGCCAGCCGCTGCGCAAGGTCGACTGCCTCCGCTACATCGAGTACGAGCTCAACCTCGATGCACTCCGCCGTCAGCGCAAGAAGCGCATGGGTACGACGACCGGCCATGCCAGTCGGATCCTTCGCCGACGTCGATGATGCCTAGGCCTCAAGAAGACGACGATCAGCGACCACGCGCCTGTCGCGCGCGTCCACAACATCTTTGAGCGCGCGATCAACAAGCACAAGGGCGACATCGACCTCTGGCTGCAGCATATTGCGTACTGCAAGAACAATGCGAGCCGCAAGATGATGTCCAAGCTCTTCACGAGGTACGACACACCTCAACCCTCTACAAATACTCATGCCTATTCTAGCGCGCTGCAGCTGCACCCGCGCAACGAAGCCATTTGGATCGAAGCGGCCTCGTGGGAGTTCAACACCAACCTCAACATGGACTCGGCGCGCGGTACGACCATATCTCGCTCATGCCGTGTGCTCACACAGCATCCTGTCTAGTGCTCATGCAGCGCTCGATCCGCATCAACCCGCACTCGCAGCGCCTCTGGGCCGAGTACTTCCGCCTCGAATTCCTTTACGTCCAAAAGCTCCGCGCCCGCCGCGAGCTCCTCGGCCTCGACGCGCCGGTCGAGAAGCCCAAGGAGCTCTCGCTCGAGATTGAGACGCTCGACGAAGAGGCCAACCTTGCGAACAATGACGAGGTGCCGGCCGTCAGTGCCATGGAGGAGTCGCGCCAAGCGATTCTCAACGCTGCGATTCCCAAGATTGTCTTCCAGAACGCCATCCAAGGTCTTTTGCCTTCAACTTTGGCTCTATCAGCTCATAAAACGCGTAGCGATCCCGAACGACGCCTCGTTCCGCCTCAAGTTTGTCGAGATCTGCCACCTCTTCCCCACGAGCTACTCGAAGGCCATTGCCGACATCGTGCTCGCGTCGGCCCTCGAGGACTTTGGCACCGACGCGACCGTCTGGAGCGCGCATTGCCAGCAGCCCGCGTTCGACTTGGAGCGAGACGTGGACGCCGTGCGCAGCGAAGCCCTCGAGGTGCGTCGTGCTAGTCTTGACGAAACAACGAGTCGAATGCATTATGTAGCGCTACACGACCGCGCTCGAGACCCTCCCGACCGACGCGATGCGCCATGAGCTGCTTCTCTGGTGCGCCAAGGAGCTCTCGCGCCTCCCCGCGGTACGCACGCCTAGTTTCCAAGCCGTCTCATGGACGAGGTGCGTAGTCGACGTGGTTCTTGGAGCGGACGCGCGCGCTCTTTACGTCCGTGGGCCCGTCGACGCCGGCGCTGTACGCCGCGCTTGTCGACTTTACGCTGCGCACGGCCGACTTGGTGTCGGCGATCGCGATCGCTACGGCGGCGACGACGGCCTTCCCCAAGGACGCGCACCTCTGGCTCCTCCGCGCCCAGCTCGTCATGCGTGCGGCGTGCGTGGTCGAGGCGGCGCCGGCGACCAAGCGCGCCAAGACGACGGCAGCCGCGCCGTCCAAGTTCCAGGCCACATTAAGCGTCATTGAGGAAGGCTTGCGCCACGTTCCGGACGCGACGCTGCTCTGGGAGCGCTCCCTTCAGCTGCAGTTCGCGGCCAAGGCGTCGACGTCGACGATCGACGCGACCTTCAAGGTACATAACCTGCAACGCGATGCTTCCATGCGCGGTGCTGACACGCTGTCCTGTAGAAAGCACTTGTGGCGACCAACAACTGGACTGTGCTGCGCCAGCAGTACGTGACGTGGCTCTTCCGCACCAAGGGCATGGCGGCCGTGCGCCCCGTGTACCGCAGCTTCTTCAACGGCCAGCTGCTCCCGAACGACGACACGCACGCGTGGCTTGACGTGTGCGTGGCGCTCGAGGTCGCGCAGCCCGACTCGCCGGCGCAGCGGGTCGCGGTGAAGGCGCTCTTTGAGAAGCTCATCGACTTGTTTGGCCAGACGGACGAAGGTGCGTTGCGGTGGCATTGCGAGGTTGCTCATGTAGCGAAAATGCCTAGACGTGTGGGTCGCGTACATCACATACTACCGCGAGCGCGGCCTGCAAAAGGAAGCGCACGACGTGCATTGGCGGTCGACGCGTGCGTTCCCCGAGTCGCTCATGCTCGCGACGCTGCGAACGCTCGGCTAGGCGACATGGCCAAGGAGACTGCATTTAACACACGATAAGACATGGCTTGCATAGGATGATGGTGATATGAATTCGTCTTACGGAAGTCGACTTAGTCTTTTCTTATATGTAACAGGAGGCGCGTTTACCGGGCCTCGAACTGGATCAGGCGCTTGGTGCGGGCCTTGTACATGATGCGGTAGCCGCAGGCGCGGCAGCGGATCGGGTCGCGGGCTGCGAGGTAGTTGACGATGCCGCAGTCACCGCAGATGTACTTGATCTCGGGGTCCTTGACCTGCGCGCCAGAGATGTCCTGGCCGCCGCCAAGGCCGGGCGTCGGAGCTGGGGTCATGCCATCCATCCTTCTGGTTGCTGGGTTTTTCGACACTGCTCCAATGAGCAAGCTCGATCCTTTGCCACACGTGATTTGTCCAAATTCTTTTCTTTTTGGCCAATGAAACCACGACCACCGAACACGGCCTGGTGGGTGGCGCCAAACCAAAAATAGTGTTGTCGGCGAGCGCGCCGGCTATTTGTCAAGAAGCGCGAGACGATGCCACCAAGACAACGGCAAGCTCGCACACGTCGACGACCGACTGCATTGATGCGGTAGAGAGCACAAAGATACACACAAGTATCCATGGACTGGTGTCGATCAAGTCGCTATCCATCCAACTGTCCTTTCGTTTTCGACATTATTTAGATAGAGACACATTCGTGACAGCGTTCCAAACCCGTGTGTCCCGCGCACAGCGTACGCTCCAGCTCAAAAAGAAGCAATAAAACACCTTTGATATGCAAGAGATACGAGCGCGAAGTCCTCGGATGGTGCCAATGGCGCCGTGTTCGTGTGGAGGGCTATTTGCACACTATTTCAAGCACGATCGCGGTCCGCGATTGGTCCATGGATATTGTTTTTGGCCAATCGGTGCGCCGCATAGGCCACCAGCCATTTCCAGCTGAAAACGGGAAAGGATTGGCTCTGGGAATTTAGAGTGCCAATCAACGATTCTTCGACGCTGACGATGTTGCACGTGCCCGAGCAGTCGCTGCCCAACATGTACGCCCCCCATGGACGATGGAGATGCTCATGTACCTCTAGCCTATGTTGCATGTGCGCGGTGCCCATCAAGGCCAACGCCGCCAACATGTGCGTGAGCTGCCTCAAGGGCCAGGTTGATGTGACCGAGGGCATTCCCAAGGAAATCATCATGCACCAGTGCCGTGGCTGCCTCAAGTACGCTCGCTCTTGACGCTGCATGCATGTGACGCAACATATTAGGTGGTCGCGCCCGCCGTGGGTCGCGGCGGAGCTCGAGTCGCGTGAGCTTCTCGCCATCTGCCTCAAGAAGATCTCGGGCCTCAACAAGGTCAAGCTCGTGGACGCGGGCTGGGTCTGGACCGAGCCGCACTCGAAGCGTCTCAAGCTCAAGCTCACGGTGCAGAAGGAGGTCATGAACGGCGCGATCCTCCAGCAGTCGTTTGTCGTTACCTTTATCGTGCGCAACCAGCAGTGCGACGAGTGCCAAGCCTCGTTCACCAACAACTCGTGGAAGGCGGTTGTCCAAGTCCGCCAAAAGGTCGACCACAAGCGCACGTTCTTCTACCTCGAGCAGCTCATTCTCAAGCACCGCGTGCACGAGAAGACGTCGTCGATCGAGTCGCACCCGGACGGTGTCGACTTCTTCTTTGTCGAGCGCAACCACGCGCTGCGCTTTGTCGACTTTTTGTCCGAGACGGTCCCGATCAAGTACATTATTGTCTTGGGTATTGCCAACAACTTATGCAACTCGCTAGGCTCAAGACGGCCAAGAAGCTCATTTCGGCCGATAACCACAGCAACACGGCCAACTACAAGTTTACGTATGCCGTGGACCTCGCGACGGTCTGCAAGGACGACCTTGTCGCGCTCCCGCTCAAGCTCGCGCGCCAGCTCGGCAACATCTCGTCGCTCTGCATTGTGACGCAAGTCACGTCGTCGATCCACGTGATTGACCCGTTCACGATGCAGCGCGCGGAGATCGACAACGACAAGTACTGGCGGTACCCGTTCAAGGCGCTCCGGTCGTCCAAGCAGCTCGTCGAGTACACGGTGCTGGACTCGAACCCGCTCCAGATCCCGACGCTCGGCGGCGTCCCGGTGCGCACGAACCGCAAGACGCGCCTCGCCGAGATGGAGATCGTCCGCAACTCGGACTTTGGCGTCAACGACACGCGCTTCCAGACGACGACGCACCTCGGCATGCTTTTGAACGTCGGCGACACGGCCATGGGCTACGACCTCTCGACGTCGGTCTTTAACGACTCGGACACCAAGCCGCTCGACGAGGCAGGCATTACGCTTCCCGACGTCATCCTTGTCCGCAAGCAGTTCCTCCGCCGCGTCCAGAAGCGCAGCCGCAACTGGAAGCTCAAGAACATTGAAGGCATCGAGTCGGCGGTCCCGGTCAAGAAGGCCGAGCAGACCAAGACCGAGATGGACTACCAGCATTTCTTGGACGAGCTCGAGGACGACAAGGAGATGCGTTCGAAGATCAACATTTACAAGGTCGACGACGACAAGGCGGGCGACGACCAGGACATGGAGGACGACGACGAGGGCACGGGTGTCATTCCGGTCGAAGAACTGCTTGACGACATGAAGATTGAAGAGAACGAGGTCGAGATCCTCTCGATCACGGAAGCCAACGCGTCGCACGGCCTCAACGTCGACGATCTCTAAATCCCTCTTGCTTTTTCCAATTTGCTAACTCCAAAACTCCAATATATACGACTTTTAGTGCCATTTCATGACATTTTTGTTTTCAAATTGTCGAAAATTCTTGCTGCTTTTCATTGGCCATTTGCAAATCTTGAAAGGTCATTTTGCGAGGTCATGGCGCTGGACCTGGAGCTGCGTCGGGCGCTCGCCGAGATCAACAAGGAGCTCGACGGCCCGCCGCCGCCACCGACCGCCGCGCCACGCACCATCGTTCAGGCTTCGGCGCTGCTCGCCAAGGTGCAGCAATGGACATCGCTCGGGAACGTGCCCGAGGACCAGCTGCGCCTCACCGAGCTCTTGCCGTGCATCGCCGAGGTCGCGCTCAAGCAGAGCGAGATGGGCACGGCCGAGGCTTGCATCGAGTGGTATCTCACCCTCGCGTATCCCAAGGACCAGGTACTCCTCGCATTCGCATGCCATGGTGTCGAACGTTTACCTCGTAGTTTTACTGCCGGGCACTCTTGGTGCGGGCAACGTACCTCGGCGCCAAGGCTCGCGCGCTCACCGGGCAGAGCTGCGTCGGACAGGTCCAGTATGCCATCCACTGGATCCTCGTTGCGCTCAAGCTCGCGCTCGAGCCGAGCAGCCGCCCACACTACGATTTTTTGGTCTACAATGCCAGTGTCGCGTACTGGCACGTGGCCCGCCCGCTCTTGCGGCCGCGCACGAGCAAGCACCTCATCGAGTCGCTCGCCGCGCTTCTCGACGGCCTCAAGAGCATCAACGACGCCAACAAAGCGTGGCTCATTCGGTTTGAACTCACGCTCGCAGCGGCGTACGACGACGACAACCAGCTCGCGAAGGCCGGCAAGGTCGCGCTCGAAGCCTGCGAGCACGCGTTAGCACTCGTGCAGCTCTCCAAGAACGCACCGGCCAACGTCCTCTTGTTTGAAGAGGCGTGCTTTTTGCAAATCCACCTCGGGCGCCACAAGGACCCCGAGTGCGCCAAAGGGTTAGCGGCCGCCAAGAAGAACATGGTGACACGCCGGGCACAGACGCTCTATGCGATCCAAGCCATCAAGAGCAAGATCGTATTGCCCGAAGCACTGCCCGCCGCGTTTGCAGAGCTCTTTGAACTCGTGACCAAAGCCAAACTCGAGACCTTTCTGCACAAACCGCTCGACACGTTTCCTGCGCTTCCCGAAGGCAGCGTCGACTGGGACAACCTCGTTGAAGTCGGGCTCCTCGGTGTCTTTCAGCACCAGCTCGAGGTCGTCCGCATCGTCGAGGGCCTCGTGCATGAGAACAAGCGCGTCTCGGCCCGCGCGCGCATCCTCGTCGATGTGCTGCGTTGTTTCGTGCACCTGCTCGAGAAGGCGGACGCGGCCAACTTGGACGCCCGGCAGCGCGAGGCCGCGCGCTTGAGCCACCACGTCGAAGGCGTCAAGCTCCTTGAGCGCTCGCTCACAGCCGCCAAGCGCGTGGGGGATGCGCACCTCATGCAGGACATTTGCATCTACGCGTGGAACGTCGCGCTGCCGCTGCTAGAGCCGCACTTACGCAAGCACGTCCACCGGCTCTTCACGGCGACCACGTCGCTGTTAGAAGAGCTCGACTCGCCGCTGGTGACGCTCCGTGCGCAAATGCACTTGGAGACCGCGAAATGCGAGATGAAGTGCGACTACCTCGCCAAAGCGTCCGTGCACGTCAACAAGGCGCTACTCCTCGACTATGGCGAAGCGGCGACGAGCGATGAGAGCGCGAACCATACTAGCACCAAGCCCAAGACGCCGAGTGCGACGAGTGCCGAGCGCGCAGTCCGGCCGTTTGATAAATTTCTGCTCCCGATGAAGCGCGTGCTGGACCTCAAGTCGAATCTCTATGGCGAGCCAGACGCGGTCGAAGACCAAGCGCTCATCTACGTCGAGCAGTCCAAGGAGTCGCACGACAAGCACATGAAGCTCACGTGGCTCAACAAAGCCGTGACGCTCTTGGATGCGTCGGCGCCCGAGTCGCCGCTGACCCTCGAGAAGGACGTTCTCAAGAAGCGATTTGCGCTCTGGTACGACATTGCGACCCTCGCGTGGGACGTCAAGGCCATCGAGACCACGCGACGCGGCGCGAGCCGGGCCCACAAATATGTGTTTTCGCTTGTCGACTTGGAAGCTGTTCAGCAAGCGAGTTTGCACTTCGTGCTCGCCGAGACATATACGCTCGAAATGCAAAAGCTCAAGCAGGAGAGCCCGAGCTTGGACGGACGGCTTGGGCTGCTTGTCAAGGCGGGCGACGCACCCGACGACGTCCTCAGTGCATGGAACGACTGCAAGCGGCACGTCGTTGACGAGATTCTCAAGGGTATGCAGCGTGGGCTCGACACAAAAGCTACACATGTGATCCATAACGCGGCCACGTACCTGTGGAACTACCACTACGGCCTCTTTGGCCCATCCCCACTCGACCTCGACCTCGTCCTGCCCGAACTTGTCACGGCCATGGAGAAGGCGTTCCATGCGCTCTTGAGTTTGGACGGCGTTGCGTACCATTTGCCGCTCTTGGCGAGCGTTGCCCAAGGGCTCACGCGTCTCTACGACGGCAAGTTCAACGAGATCGAGGCAACTGTGGACGCCGTCCTCAAGATTCCCGGGCTCGCAATTCTGCAGCGCAAGGCGCTCACTGAGATCAAGACGCGCGTTCAGCTCGACCGCGGCGCCAAGGAGCCGATCGTGGGCGAGAACGTGCCGATGAAGGTCGTGAGCTGCCTCACGCTCCTCGACGCACTGCAGAACGATCTGCGCAGTGACGAAGCGGATGTCAAAGTGGTAATGGACAAGACCCTTGCGCTCTTCCAGAAGGCGACCAGTCTCTGGACGCCGTTTGCGGTCGACCACTTGGCCGCG
The DNA here is from genome assembly GCF_000281045.1 of Saprolegnia diclina VS20. Taxonomy (NCBI): domain Eukaryota; phylum Oomycota; class Saprolegniomycetes; order Saprolegniales; family Saprolegniaceae; genus Saprolegnia; species Saprolegnia diclina. The sequence continues at coordinate 241,828 of NW_008246090.1, read as the reverse complement.
AAGGAGACGTGTCTCGAGCTCGACCAGCAAAAGCGCGAGTTCCACGCTGAAGTGTGGGTGCGCCTCGCCAAGACCGCCGTCGTTCTCGAGCGCTCGCACGAAGCGCAAAAGTTTTGTGAGCTCGCGTTAGCTCCGTTGGCGGCTAGTGACATTCCGCCTGGACTGCTCCTTCCCGCCATCTGGCGCTGGTACGCGCTGGCGCAGACCGTGTGGGCGACAGCGATATTGGATCTTGCGAGCGGCACCGAGACGCAAGAGCGCGACATCAAGCACGAACTCGGTACGCGCGCATTTCGAATACAAGATACGATGCACGATGGTGATGTGTAGCGCTCTTTGCGGTGCAGCATTTGCTTCTCGGCGCCGAGTTTGGGGTGCGTGCGGGGAACCCCCGCCTCGTCGAGCGCGCGGCCATGGTGATGTGGAACGGCGTGCTCGACATTCTGGATGCGAACGGCTCACCGAACCCGTCTTTTCGGCGCAAGCTCTTGCCCGACTTGCAGCGCATGCTCGCGCACTTGGAGGCGGCCGGCGCAGCGTCCGACTGGGGCTTCCGCCTCGAGTTTATCTGCGCGCTCCTCGATGTGTACGAAGAGCTGCATCTCTGGGAGCCTGGTCTCGACGCTGTCGAAGCCGCGTTTGCATCGATTCCAGCCTACTACCAGCGCCCGCTGTGGCAGTACCGCGTCATCTTTATGAGCAAACTGGGCAAGTCGGTGCAAGACGGCTTTGCAAAAATGAAGGACAACGACGTCTTGCTCCAGGCGCGCGTCGCCAAGCGCGTCGCAGCGTCCTCGACCGACGCGGCCGCGCAGTACAAGGCGCTCTTCCGCACCGTCAAAGACCTCGGTGGCATGCCGGAGCAAGCGCAATTCCAGCTCGAGATTGCCGAGTGGTTGTACACCAACCAGTTTCCCCTTGACGACGTCCACGACCAGATCCACACGGCATTAGGCCTGGTCTTGTCGCTCATCTGGAAGGACGCTCTGCCGACGAACGAGAAGGGCGCGACCAAGCGCGCCAAAGCCAAAAAGAAGAAGGACGACTCGGTCGTTGCGCAGTGGTGGCACCTCGACATTGCATTGCGCGGCTACGTGATGTTGGCGACCGCCGCGCACTCGTTCGCCGAGCGTCTCGAGTACATTCTTGCGGGTCTTGGGCACGTACTCAAGATCTGGCACGTGCTGTTCGAGGAGCTTCATTTGCTCGAGCTCCAAGCGGCCTTTGAGAGCTACTCGCAGCAGCAAACCGGCGAAAAAATCGAGTCGGACTTTGACGTGTGGAGAGGCCAGTCGGGCGTTGCGCCGTCGTTTACACTGCCGACGTCTGCGACCGAGTGGGCCAAGCTTGACACGACCCCGCACTTGGCGAGACTCTGCGGTGAGACGCCGGCGGCAAAGCTCTCTGCGCTGACACTGCACCCCGAAAACGTGACGCAACCGACGCTGACGTTGCACTACCTTCTCCAGCTCATCGAACTGGCAGTGAGCCAGTGCCTCCACACCCACGTGCTCCCGTGTTTGCACTTGGCGCATGCGATCGCACATGGCACCAAGTCGTCGGCGTCGTCGACCCTCGGGGACCTAACGCTGCTTCCGATTTTACTGGATCTTCGGCTTGCCTCCGTGCTGGAAGCTATGGCCTTTATCGAGCCGAGCCAGGTCTATCTCAAGCGCGCGATCGAGGCGCTTCGGGGGCAGCAAGGCGTCCCGACTTCGGACAAGGCGCTCGCCCACAGCACCGCGTCCGACCTCCTCCGGCGACGCAAGCTGCTGTTTTCAAAGTACAATGTCGTGGATCTGGGCCTCGAAATGGTTGAGCTTTTGCTCGCGAGCGGCTTTCACTTGCAAGTCAAGCAGCTCTTGGCGGCGCTACCAGCCAACGACGAGCCGAGCGGAGCGGCGTGGGCCGACTATTGCGCTGGCCAGCTCCACGCGCGGGAAGGCGACCTCGCGATGGCCTTGCGCCATTTAACGAGTGCCGTCGGGACGCCCAACCTCGACGTGCAAGCTTATACCAAGTACGTGCTAGCCCTTGCGTCGCTCTACTCCAAGATGAAGCGCATCAAAGATGCTAAAGATGTTGTTGCGGCCGGCCGGCACGCCGTGAGCCAGCTGCAGTTGATCCCACTCTCGCCCGTCGCACGCGCGGTCGTGGGCGACGACAAGGCGCATCTGATGGACCTCGACTCGATCACGTGCCTTTCTCAGCTGGAGGCCATGTACGCCACCGTGCTCGTCCAGGAAAGCCAGAGTCTGCTGGCGACCGGCGGTGAGTGGCAGCCGATCTGGGCCGAAGCGACGCGGCTCTTCAGTGAGAGCTGCAGCCGGCTCTTGCCACTCGGAGGCAACGTCGTCATGGCCGACACTCTTCAGGCATACGGTGTCCTCTTGCACGACCGCAGTATGACGTGGAACCCGATCGATACCGACGTGAATCTCTTGGACGACGCTCGATCGCAGCTGCTCAGTGCACACGCGTACATCGAGTCGCTCTGGGCGCTGGCGTCGCACGAGCCCGTGCTGCAAACGCGGTTGGCGCAGATCAAGTACGAGCTCGGGTGCGTCGATGTGGCCGCCAGTATGGTTCAAGACGAGACGCGCATGGTCGTCTACCAGGTCGAGAGCGATGCGAAGAAGAACCTCGTGGAACTTTGGCTCGCGCACACAGCACCCAAGACGCCCAAGACACCAGAAGAAATGTGTGTGCCGCCGGCGCAAAAAGCGCTCTTGTACTTCTCTACGAGTCTCCAGCTGGATCCGACGCATTGGCTGTCGGCAGCCGGCGTCGGCCAGTGCCTTCGCCTGCACCTCCCACCGACGTACGAAGCATGGGTCTATGGCCAGGACACGCTGCGAAAGCAAGGGATTGCATGCAGCACGGGCACAACCTCGTTGGCGACCGAGGCAAAGGTCGACGACGTTGCGCGGTACCTCACACAGCTGCTGGCGTCGGCCGTGAAAGCGCAGCATCGCCGCGCCATCAAACACACATGCTACGAGCTCCTGCAGGTGTATGGCTGCCAGCAACCGCTCCTCGCGGCCAAATACTTGCTCTGGTATCCACAAGCCTGTTGAAAGAAATGAACTGAGTTGGCGCGTAGGTTCCAAAGCTGCGTCGCGAGTGCGTATGCCGAGTCGGTATTCTACCAGGCAGCCGAGCCCACGAACCGCCCGTCGCTCTTCATGCAGCGAACGCAGCAGCTACCCGCGACAAGCATCCCCGGGCAGCTCGCCAAGCTCTTCCTCGAGTCGCAGTCGGAGACGTGGCGTCGCCTCCAAGTCACTGCCGACATTGATGCTGTTTGTCTACGATCACTCTAGTCGATCAACTGACATAGTCGACTAGGTCCTCGCGAGCCTGCCGCCCAACTACATGCTACTGAGTCTCCAACTCTCGCTCGACGGCAAGTACCTCTTTGGCAGCCTCACCGGTGGGGCTGCGACGCCGGTTGTCGCACGCATGGAGCTCCACCGACCGCGGCGTCTGGCCTTGCGCGAGCTATTAGCCAAGCTCCGAGCCATGCGCGTGGGTAGTGTCAAGCAGCTTTTGCAGTACAGCGACTTGCCGTACGGTGAGTCGGACGAATTTGAGTATGCGACCAACGACGGCCACGACGACCCGTTCGAAGCGACGTTCCAGTCGCTGGTGGAGGAAGCCCGGACGCTCTTTGGCTCGTTCTTGCACTGCTTCACCGAGAGCTTTCCGCCAAAGACCAAGGACGACATGCTCACGCTGCTTCTCGTGGACCCGTCGCTCGAGCTTGTTCCGTTCGAGGCGCTGCTGGAAGGCGGCGACGCGCGCGACCTCTCCGTGCACCTCCTCGCGCAGCGCTACGCAAGCATGAAGGCGCTACCGTTCAAGCGCGACGACCTCTTCTTCATCGCGGACCCTCGCCACGACGACCCCGCAGAGTCGCCGCTTACATCGATTGCACGTACGTCAAAAAATCGAACCAAATTTCGAACACAAAAATCGAACACGGCTTCTATTTTTGTAGCGACTGTGCACGCGATCAAGACGATCCCGAGCTTCCAGTGGCGCGGGCTCACGGGCCAAAAGTGCGTGCCGAGCGTCGGCGAGTGGCAGGTGGCGCTCACGGGGCGCCATGGCGGCGGCCTCCTCTACTACGGCCCAAACCGGACGCTCGCGCACTTTAGCCCATCGCACCTCGCGGGCCTGAACGCGACCAAGTGCAATCTCGTGTGGGGCGCAAGCCGCATGGAGAACTACGCGAGCTACCGCCGGCAGAGCAAGAGCGATACGCACAAGTCGAAGGAGATGCTGAGCCTCGAAGACAGCTTCAACAGTGTCGTGCTCTTCTCGCTCGCCGGCGTCAACAGCGTCGTGTGCAACCAGTGGGCGTCGTCATTTCTCGCCAACCACCGCAGCGTCACGACGACGCTCGGGCTCATGGCCAAGAACGTACCGCTCGCCAAAGCGATTCGCCGCGTCGGTGACACGTGGTATCTTGCCCACGCGCCCAAGTCGCAGGCCCGGAGCACCGTCAAGAGCGTGCCATTGAAAGGCCGTGTGCTCTACAACCCGATCGTCTACGGCCTCCCGACGCTGTAGCTGCCGAATATAAAGTGTAAAAGGTTGAAAGATATGAAATGGTGCGTATGCAATCCGAGAGGTTTCAAGTTGAAGTGGCCAAAAGTGCAAAGTCGGACGAGCCATCGATGAGCAAGAGACGTTAGCCACAGCTGGAGAGAGGTCGAATTTCCCAAATACTTGAGGAAAGGCTGCATCGCTGAGGGGTGTTGTCGTGCGAGGAGTGATACGGGCCAATAGCGACCGAGTTGCGACGGTCAGTATTTCGGATGACAGCATGACATGAGCCCAACCTTTGCCGTCCACTATACTCACTGGTGTAGCTTGAAAATGATTTGGCGAAGCCCAGAGAAGAAGCAGTAGGCAAGGGCGACCGAATCGAGGGATATATGAGTGGGAGGTCGGGGCGTCGCGCTGACGTGGCCTTGTGGTCACCGAGCGTGGGCTGAGAGCAAAAGCTGTCGCGACCTCGAAGCTGCACAGTGTCGCAGCCAAACACCTGCCCACCCATGCGATAGTTCAATTTGGACGCTGCGTTTATAAAAGCCTGGAGTGCATCGATGTGGCGAAAAGTCGCACCGCGATCGCAGCTGCCGCTACTCGAATGCTGCAGGACGTGGCCGCCATCGCAGTTGATTCGCGAGGTGCATCAGGGTGGTTGTACGGTAGTCGGAGCCACTATGCAATGCGACTTGTGGTGAAAAGGGTGTTGCCGTATTAAGTGGGGGCAACTAGTATTTGCTATTTTAACGTCTATTGATCACGACCTTGAGGTTCACGGTGCGCTTGGGCGTCGACGAGACAAACTCGTCGGCGACGGCGGCTTCTGTGCTGTTGTCCTTCTTGGCCTTCGTGTCGAAGCGCTCCGACTCGAACTGCGTCAGGATCGTCTGCGTCGTGTTGGACGCCGGCGCGTCCGGGTTGACCGGCGCCTCGACCTTGGCCTCGGCGTCCTTGGTGGCCGCGACCTCTTCGTCAATGCCGTCGTCGACACGGATCTTAACGTTGTGGTTGCCCGTGCTCTTGAGCTCCTGCGGCAGCACGACGCGCGCGATGCCGACAACGATGCCATGCTGCTTCTCGAGCATGTCGACAATGTTCTGCGCCGTGACCGACGACTTGGTCATCGGCTTGGGCGTCGGGCAGTGGCGCTTGAACGTGAGCTCGATCGTCGAGAGGCGCTTGATGATCTTCTCGCGCGCGTGCTCGCGCTCGGTATCGATCGACGCATCGACCTCCTTGGCCTGCGCAAACTTGGCCACGTTGAGCTTGGTCGCGTACACTGCCTTCTTTTGCGGGTACAAAAAGTTGCGCGCGTAGCCAGCCTTGACGTTGACGACGTCGCCCGAGAAGCCGAGCTGCGCGACGTCTTCCTTCAAGACCATGTCGACGCGGTTCCTAGATGCACGCAGGATGAGCCATCGACGCCATGACTGCCAAGAGCCTACGCGAAGGCGCGGACGCCGAGGACGCGAGGAACGCGGAGCGCGACTTGGCGTGCCAACATGCTGCTGATAGTCGTTGCGAGGTTTTGAGCACTGGACCGCTCGGCGAAAGAAGGGCCAGTGCTTTTATTACTGCAAGGCCATTGGTCAAAAGTCGACTGCCGTGGTGCACGGATTTCAACCAATGAGCGCGCGTTTGGCCACGAATTTCGACGACCGCCATCTTGACGTAGACATTCCGCAACAAACAACCATCGCCGTCGTCATGCCTGCCTCCGCCCCCAAGACCGAGATCCCGTCCGAGTACCGCATCTCCGAGAAGTGGGACAAGTGCATCGAGAGCTTCATGGTCAACTTCTCGGCCGGCCTCGTCGCCGGCGGCTTGACGTCGCTCGTCCTTGCGCGTACGCTTCTTGCTCGACGTCCATGGCTGCGATGATTGACATTCTACCTAGGCACGGGCGCGGGCCGCTCGGCCTTGACGGGCTTTGGTGCGGGTGCCGGCGCTGGCGCGACCTGGACGACGTGCAGCTTGGCGTTCGAAGAAGAGGCCAAGAAGAGCGACAACTAAGGTGCATAACTCTCCGTGTACGAGTGTATGAGGTAGCACGTGGACGAGTACACGACACTTGTGCTATCGGCTCTATTTCCGTCGGTTTAGCTTAACGCGAAGACATGCTCTTGTTCGTACGCCCGCCGGCCTCGGCGCCGACCATTGTTTCGTCAACACTCGGATGGGCGGTGCAGCGCGGCCGAACCGACACCTTTCGATGCAGCCTCACACGCATCGCCTTGGTCACGCACCACCGCATGCAGCCTCACACGCATCGCCTTGGTCACGCACCACCGCATGCAGCCTCACACGCATCGCCTTGGTCACGCACCATCGCATGCAGCATGCAGACGCCAAGCAGCGGGTCCTTGCAGTCGATCACATGGCATATCTCATGCCTCTCATGCCGAGTTG